>NW_027458065.1:0-190000 GCF_050624435.1 Tenrec ecaudatus
CTTGGACTATGTAGGTTAACTAGCGGGCACTTGGATGATCAAGGTTAACTAGCGGGCACTTGGACTATCTGGTTTAACCAGTGTGCACTTGGACTATGTAGGTTTCTTAGCGGGCACTTGGACTATCTAGTTTACCTAGCGGGCACTTGGACTATGTAGGTTAACTAGCGGGCCCTTGGACTATCTAGGTTACATAGCTGTAACTTGGACTATATAGGTTACCTTGCGGGCACTTGGACTATGTAGGTTAACCAAAGACACTTGGACGATCTATGTTAAATAGTGGGCCCTTGGACTATGTAGGTTAACTAGCGGGCACTTGGACTATCTAGGTTAACTAGCGGGCACTAGGACTATCTAGGTTAACTAGCGGGCACTAGGACTATCTAGGTTAACTAGCGGGCACTTGCACAATGCAGGTTCCCTAGCGGGCACTTTGACTATGTAGGTTCCCTGCGGGCACTTGGACTATCTAGGTTTCCTAACGGGCACTTGGAATATGTAGGGTCCCTATCGGGCACTTGGACTCTGTAGGTTAACTAGCAGGACCTTGGACTATCTAGGTTACCTAGGGGGCACTTGGACTATGTAGGTTAACTAGCGGATACTTGGACAATCTAGGTTACCTAGCGGGCAATTGGACTATGTACGTCCCGTAGCGGGCACTTGGATTATCTAGGTTAACTAGAGGGCCCTTGGACTATGTAGGTTAACTAGCGGGCACTTGGACTATCTAGGTTAACTAGCGGGCACTTGGACTATCTAGATTAACTAGCGGGCCCTTGGACTATCTAGGTTTACTAGCGGGCACTTGGACTATCTAGGTTAACTAGCGTGCACATGGACTATGTAGTTTCCCTAGCAGGCATTTGGATTATTTAGGTTACCTAGTGGGCACTTGGACTATGTAGGTTACCTAGCGGGCACTTGGACTATGTAGGTTAACTAGAAGGCACTTGGACTATCAAGGTTACCAAGCGGGCCCTTGTACTATGTAGGGTACCAGCGGGCACTTGGACTATCTAGGTTAACGAACATGCACTTGGACTATGTAGGTAACCTAGAGGGCACTTGGACTGTCTAGGTTACCTAGCAGACCCGTGGCCTATCTATGTTAACGAAAGGGCACTTGGACTATCTAGGTTAACTAGCGGGCACTTGGACTATCTGGGTTAACTAGAGTGCACTTGGACTATGTAGGTTCCTTAGCGGGCACTTGGACTATCTAGTTTACCTAGCGGGCACTTGGACTATGTAGGTTAATTAGCGGGCACTTGGACTATCTAGGTTACCGAACGGGCATTTGGACTATGTAGGTTACCTAGCGGGCACTTGCACTATCTAGGTTACCTAGAGGGCACTTGGACTATGTACGTCCCCTAGCGGACACTTGGACTATCTAGGTTAACTAGAGGGCCCTGGGACTATGTAGGTTAACTAGCGGGCACTTGGATTATCTAGGTTAACTAGCGGGCACTTAGACGATCTAGGTTAACTAGCGGGTACTTGGACTATCTAGGTTAACTAGCGGGCACTTGGACTATCTAGATTAACTAGCGGGCCCTTGACTACCTAGGTTTACTAGCGTGCACTTGGACTATCTAGGTTAACTAGCGGGCACTTGGACTATGTAGTTTCCCTAGCGGGCATTTGGATTATTTAGGTTACCTAGTGGGCACTTGGACTATGTAGGTTACCTAGCGGGCACTTGGACTATGTAGGTTAACTAGAAGGCACTTGGACTATCAAGGTTACCAAGCGGGCCCTTGGACTGTGTAGGTTACCAGCGGGCACTTGGACTATCTAGGTTAACGAACGTGCACTTGGACTATGTAGGTAACCTAGCGGGCACTTGGACTGTCTAGGTTACCTAGCAGACACGTGGCCTATCTACGTTAACGAAAGGGCACTTGGACTATGTAGGTTAACTAGCGGACACTTCGACTATCTAGGTTAGCTAACGGGCAATTGGACTATCTAGGTTACCTAGCGGGCACTTGGACTATTTAGGGTTACCTAGCAGGCACTTTGACTATCTAGGTTAACGAACGTGCACTTGGACTATGTAGGTAACCTAGCGGGCACTTGGACTGTCTAGGTTACCTAGCAGGCACTTGGCCTATCTACGTTAACGAACGGGCACTTGGACTATGTAGGTTAACTAGCGGACACTTCGATTATCTATGTTAGCTAACGGGCAATTGGACTATCTAGGTTGCCTAGCGGGCGCTTGGACTATGTAGGTTCCCTAGTGGGCACTTGGACTATATAGGGTTACCTAGCAGGCACTTTGACTATGTAGGTTAACGAACTTGCACTTGGACTATGTAGGTAACCTAGCGGGCACTTGGACTGTATAGGTTACCTAGCAGGCACTTGGCCTATCTATGTTAACAAACGGGCACTTGGACTATGTAGGTTAACTAGCAGACCCTTGAACTATGTAGATTAACTAGCGGTATTTGGACTATCTATGTTAACTAGCGGGCCCTTTGACTATGTAGATTCCCTAGCGGGCACATCGACTACGTAGGTTCCCTAGCGGGCACTTAGACTCTGTATGTTCCCTAGCGGGCACTTGGACTATATATGTTCCTTACGGACACTTGAACTATGTAAGTTAACTACCGGGCACTTGGACTATGTCGGTTAACTAGCGGGCCCTTAGACTATCCAGGTTACCAAGCGGGCACTTGGACTATGTAGGTTAACTACCGGGCACTTGCACTATCTAGGTTACCTAGCGGGCACTTGGACTATGTACGTTCCCTAGTGGGCACTTGGACTATCTATGTTAACTAGCGGGCACTTGGACTATGTAGGTTAACTAGGGGACACTTGCACTATGTAGGTTACCTAGTGGCACTTGGACTATCTAGGTTAACTAGCGGGCACTTGGACTATCTGGGTTAACTAGCGTGCACTTGGACTATGTAGGTACCTTAGCGGGCACTTGGACTATCTAGTTTACCTAGCGGGCACTTGGACTATGTAGGTTAACTAGCGGGCCCTTGGACTATCTAGGTTACATAGCTGGAACTTGGACTATATAGGTTACCTTGGGGGCACTTGGACTATGTAGGTTAACCAAAGACACTTGGACGATCTAGGTTAAATAGCGGGCCCTTGGACTATGTAGGTTAACGAACGGGCATTTGGACTATGTAAGTTACCTAGCAGGCACTTGGACTGTCTAGGTTACCTAGCGGGCACTTGGACTATCTAGGTTAACGAACGGGAACTTGGACTATCTAGGTTAACTAGCGGGCACTTGGACTATGTAGGTTACCTAGTGGGCACTTGCACTATCTAGGTTACCTAGCGGGCACTTGGACTATGTAGGTTAATTAGCGGGCACTTGGACTATCTAGGTTACCGAACGGGCATTTGGACTATGTAGGTTACCTAGCGGGCACTTGCACTATCTAGGTTACCTAGCGGGCACTTGGACTATGTAGGTTAATTAGCGGGCACTTGGACTATCTAGGTTACCGAACGGGCATTTGGACTATGTAGGTTACCTAGCGGGCACTTGCACTATCTAGGTTACCTAGCGGGCACTTGGACTATGTACGTCCCCTAGCGGACACTTGGACTATCTAGGTTAACTAGAGGGCCCTGGGACTATGTAGGTTAACTAGCGGGCACTTGGATTATCTAGGTTAACTAGCGGGCACTTAGACGATCTAGGTTAACTAGCGGGCACTTGGACTATCTAGGTTAACTAGCGGGCACTTGGACTATCTAGATTAACTAGCGGGCCCTTGGACTATCTAGGTTTACTAGCGGGCACTTGGACTATCTAAGTTAAATAGCGGGCACTTGGACTATGTAGTTTCCCTAGCGGGCATTTGGATTATTTAGGTTACCTAGTGGGCACTTGGACTATGTAGGTTAACTAGAAGGCACTTGGACTATCAAGGTTACCTAGCGGGCCCTTGGACTATGTAGGATACCAGCGGCCACTTGGACTATCTAGGTTAACGAACGTGCACTTGGACTCGGTAGGTAACCTAGCGGGCACTTGGACTGTCTAGGTTACCTAGCAGGCACTTGGCCTATCTACGTTAACGAACGGGCACTTGGACTATGTAGGTTCCCTAGCGGGGACTTGGACTATTTAGGGTTACCTAGCAGGCACTTTGACTATCTAGGTTAACGAACGTGCACTTGGACTATGTAGGTAACCTAGCGGGCACTTGGACTGTCTAGGTTACCTAGCAGGCACTTGGCCTATGTAGGTTAACTAGCGGGCCCTTGGGCTATCAAGGTTACCTAGCTGGAACTTGGACTATATAGGTTACCTTGCGGGCACTTGGACTATGTAGGTTAACCAAAGACACTTGGACGATCTAGGTTAAATAGTGGGCCCTTGGACTATGTAGGTTAACGAACGGGCATTTGGACTATATAAGTAACCTAGCAGGCACTTGGACTGTCTAGGTTACCTAGCGGGCACTTGGACTATCTGGTTAACGAACGGGCACTTGGACTATCTAGGTTAACTAGCGGGCACTTGGACTATGTAGGTTACCTAGCGGGCACTTGCACTATCTAGGTTACCTAGCGGGCACTTGGACTATGTAGGTTAATTAGCGGGCACTTGGACTATCTAGGTTACCGAACGGGCATTTGGACTATGTAGGTTACCTAGCGGGCACTTGCACTATCTAGGTTACCTAGCGGGCACTTGGACTATGTACGTCCCCTAGAGGACACTTGGACTATCTAGGTTAACTAGAGGGCCCTGGGACTATGTAGGTTAGCTAGCTGGCACTTGGATTATCTAGGTTAACTAGCGGGCACTTAGACGATCTAGATTAACTAGCGGGCACTTGGACTATCTAGGTTAACTAGCGGGCACTTGGACTATCTAGATTAACTAGCGGGCCCTTGAACTACCTAGGTTTACTAGCGGGCACTTGGACTATCTAGGTTAACTAGGGGACACTTGCACTATGTAGGTTACCTAGCGGCACTTGGACTATCTAGGTTAACTAGCGGGCACTTGGACTATCTGGGTTAACTAGCGTGCACTTGGACAAGTAGGTTCCTTAGCGGGCACTTGGACTATCTAGTTTACCTAGCAGGCACTTGGACTATGTAGGTTAACTAGAGGGCCCTTGGACTATCTAGGTTACATAGCTGGAACTTGGACTATATAGGTTACCTTGCGGGCACTTGGACTATGTAGGTTAACCAAAGACACTTGGACGATCTAGGTTAAATAGTGGGCCCTTGGACTATGTAGGTTAACGAACGGGCATTTGGACTATGTAGGTGACCTAGCAGGCACTTGGACTGTCTAGGTTACCTAGCGGGCACTTGGACTATCTGGGTTAACGAACTGGCACTTGGACTATCTAGGTTAACTAGCGGGCACTTGGACTATGTAGGTTACCTAGCGGACACTTGCACTATCTTGGTTACCTAGCGGGCACTTGGACTATGTAGGTTAATTAGCGGGCATTTGGACTATGTAGGTAACCTAGCGGGAACTTGGACAGTCCCGATTACCTAGCGGGCACTTGGATTTCTAGGTTAATGAATGGGCACTTGTACTATGTAGTTTCCCTAGCGGGCATTTGGATTATTTAGGTTACCTCGTGGGCACTTGGACTATCTAGATTAACTAGCGGACACTTGGACTATGTAGGTTCCCTAGCGGGCACTTTGACTATGTAGGTTCCATAGCGGGCACTTGGAGTATAAGAGTTAACTAGCGGGCCCTTGGACTATATAGGTTAACTAGCGTGCACTTGGACGATCTAGGCTAATTAGCGGGTACTTGGACTATGTAGGTTATCTAGCGGGCCCTTGGACTATGTAGATTCCCTAGGGGGACTTGGATTCTGTGTGTTCCCTACGGACACTTGAACTATGTAGGTTCCCTAGCAGGCACTTGGACTATGTAGGTTCCAGAGGGGGCACTTGGACAATGTAAGTTAACTACCGGGCACTTGGACTATGTAGGTTAACTAGCGTGCCCTTGGACTATCCAGGTTACCTAGCGGGCACTTGGACTTTGTAGGTTAACTACCGGGCACATGCACTATCTAGGTTACCTAGCGGGCACTTGGACTATGTATGTTCCCTAGCGGGCACTTGGACTATCTATGTTTACTAGTGGGCACTTGGACTAACTATGTTAACTACCAGCCACTTGGACTATGTAGGTTAACTAGGGGACACCTGCACTATGTAGGTTACCTTGCGGCACTTGGACTATGTAGGTTAACTAGCGTGCATTTGGACTATGGAGGTTAACTAGAGGACACTTAGACGATCTATGTTAACTAGTGGGCCGTTGGACTATGTAGGTTAACGAACGGGCATTTGGACTATGTAGGTTACCTAGCAGACACTTGGACTGTCTAGGTTACCTAGCGGGCACTTGGCTATCTAGGTTAAAGAACGGGCACTTGGACTATCTAGGTTGCCTAGCGGGCATTTGGACTATGTAAGTTACCTAGCGGGCACTTGGACTATCTAGGTTACCTAGCGGGCACTAGGACTATGTAGGTTAACTAGTGGGCACTTGGACTATGTATGTTGCATAGCGGGGAATTGGACTATCTAGGTTAGGTAACGGGCACTTGGACTATATAGGTTACCTAGCGGGCCCTTTGACTATGTAGGTTACCTAGCGGGCACTTGGACTATCTAGGTTAACGAAAGGGCACTTGGACTATGTAGGTTACCTAGCGGGCCCTTGGATTATCTAGGTTAGCTAACAGGAACTTGGAATATCTAGGTTACCTAGCGGGCACTTGGACTATGTAGGTTACCTTGCGGGCACTTGTACTATCTAGGCTACCTAACGGGAACTTGGACTATGTAGGTTAACTAGCGTACACTTGGACGATCTAGGTTAACTAGCAGGCACTTGGAATATCTAGGTTAACTAGCTGACCTTGGACTATGTAGGTTAACTAGTGCGCACTTGGACTATCTAGGTTAACTAGCTGACCTTGGACTATGTAAGTTAACTAGCGGGCACTTGGACTATCTAGATTAACTAGCGGGCACTTGCACAATGCAGGTTCCCTAGCGGGCACTTTGACTATGTAGGTTCCGTAGTGGGCACTTGGACTATATAGGTTCCCTACGGGCACTTGGATTATCTAGGTTCCCTAACGGGCACTTGGAATATGTAGGTTCCATATTGGGCACTTGGACTATGTAGGTTGCTCTGCGGGCACTTGGACTATGTAGGTTCCCTATCAGGCACTTGGACTATGTTGGTTAACTAGCGGGCCCTTGAACTATGTAGATTAACTAGCTGCACTTGGACTATCTATGTTAACTAGCGGGCCCCTTGACTATGTAGATTCCCTAGCGGGCACATCGACTATGTAGGTTCCCTAGCGGTCACTTAGACTCTGTATGTTCCCTAGCGGGCACTTGGACTATATATGTTCCTTACGGACACTTGAACTATGTAAGTTAACTACCGGGCACTTGGACAATGTAGGTTAACTAGCGGGCCCTTAGACTATCCAGGTTACCTAGCGGGCACTTGGACTATGTAGGTTAACTACCGTGCACTTGCACTATCTAGGTTACCTAGCGGGCACTTGGACTATGTACGTTCCTTAGTGGGCACTTGGACTATCTATGTTAACTAGCGGGCACTTGGACTATGTAGGTTAACTAGGGGACACTTGCACTATGTAGGTTACCTAGCGGCACTTGGACTATCTAGGTTAACTAGCGGGCACTTGGACTATCTGGGTTAACTAGCGTGCACTTGGACAAGTAGGTTCCTTAGCGGGCACTTGGACTATCTAGTTTACCTAGCAGGCACTTGGACTATGTAGGTTAACTAGAGGGCCCTTGGACTATCTAGGTTACATAGCTGGAACTTGGACTATATAGGTTACCTTGCGGGCACTTGGACTATGTAGGTTAACCAAAGACACCTGGACGATCTAGGTTAAATAGTGGGCCCTTGGACTATGTAGGTTAACGAACGGGCATTTGGACTATGTAGGTGACCTAGCAGGCACTTGGACTGTCTAGGTTACCTAGCGGGCACTTGGACTATCTAGGTTAACGAACTGGCACATGGACTATCTAGGTTAACTAGCGGGCACTTGGACTATGTAGGTTACCTAGCGGGCACTTGCACTATCTTGGTTACCTAGCGGGCACTTGGACTATGTAGGTTAATTAGCGGGCATTTGGACTATGTAGGTAACCTAGCGGGAACTTGGACAGTCCCGGTTACCTAGCGGGCACTTGGATTTCTAGGTTAATGAATGGGCACTTGGACTATGTAGTTTCCCTAGCGGGCATTTGGATTATTTAGGTTACCTAGTGGGCACTTGGACTATGTAGGTTACCTAGCGGGCACTTGGACTATGTAGGTTAACTAGAAGGCACTTGGACTATCAAGGTTACCAAGCGGGCCCTTGGACTATGTAGGTTACCAGCGGGCACTTGGACTATCTAGTTTAACGAACGTGCACTTGGACTATGTATGTAACCTAGCAGGCACTTGGACTGTCTAGGTTACCTAGCAGGCACTTGGCCTATCTATGCTAACGAACTTGCAATTGGACTATGTAGGTTAACTAGCGGACACTTCGACTATCTAGGTTAGCTAACGGGCAATTGGACTATGTAGGTTCCCTATCGGGTACTTGGACTGTCTAGGTTAACTAGGGGGCAATTGGACAGTCTAGGTTACCTAGTGGGCACTTGGACTATGTAGTTTACCTAGGAGGCACTTGGACTATGTTGGTTAACTAGCGGGCACTTGGACTATCTAGGTTACCTAGCGGGCACTTGGACTATGTATGTTCCCTAGCGGGCACTTGGGCTATCTACGTTACCTAGCGGGCACTTGGAATATATAGGTTAACGAACGGGCACTTGGACTATGTAGGTAACCTAATGGTCACTTGGACTGTCTAGGTTACCTAGCGGGACTTGGACTATGTAGGTTAACTAGCGGGCACTTGGACTATCAAGGTTAACTAGCGGGCCCTTGCTCTATGTAGGTTAACTAGCAGGCCTTTGGACTATGGAAGTTAACTAGAGGGCACTTTGATGATCCTTGTTAACTTGCGGGCACTTGGACTATCTAGGTTAACTAGCGGGCACTTGGACTATCTAGATTAACTAGCGGACACTTGGACTATGTAGGTTCCCTAGCGGGCACTTTGACTATGTAGGTTCCCTAGCGGGCACTTGGACTATAAAAGTTAACTAGCGGGCCCTTGGACTATATAGGTTAACTAGCGTGCACTTGGACGATCTAGGCTAACTAGCGGGTATTTGGACTATGTAGGTTATCTAGCGGGCCCTTGGACTATGTAGATTCCCTAGTGGGCACTTGGATTCTGTGTGTTCCCTACGGACACTTGAACTATGTAGGTTCCCTAGCAGGCACTTGGACTATGTAGGTTCTAGAGGGGGCACTTGGACAATGTAAGTTAACTACCGGGCACTTGGACTATGTAGGTTAACTAGCGGGCCCTTGGACTATCCAGGTTACCTAGCGGGCACTTGGACTTTGTAGGTTAACTACCGGGCACATGCACTATCTAGGTTACCTAGCGGGCACTTGGACTATGTATGTTCCCTAGCGGGCACTTGGACTATCTATGTTAACTAGTGGGCACTTGGACTAACTATGTTAACTACCGGCCACTTGGACTATGTAGGTTAACTAGGGGACACTTGCACTATGTAGGTTACCTAGCGGCACTTGGACTATGTAGGTTAACTAGCGTGCATTTGGACTATGTAGGTTAACTAGAGGACACTTAGACGATCTATGTTAACTAGTGGGCCCTTGGACTATGTAGGTTAACGAACGGGCATTTGGAGTATGTAGGTTACCTAGCAGACACTTGGACTGTCTAGGTTACCTAGCGGGCACTTGGCTATCTAGGTTAACGAACGGGCACTTGGACATATAGGTTACCTAGCGGGCATTTGGACTATGTAAGTTACCTAGCGGGCACTTGGACTATCTAGGTTACCTAGCGGGCACTTGGACTATGTAGGTTAACTACTGGGCACTTGGACTACGTATGTTGCATAGCGGGAAATTGGACTATCTAGGTTAGGTAACGGGCACTTGGACTAATTAGGTTACCTAGTGGGCCCTTTGACTATGTAGGTTACCTAGCGGGCACTTGGACTATCTAGGTTAACGAAAGGGCACTTGGACTATGTAGGTTACCTAGCGGGCACTTGGATTATCTAGGTTAGCTAACAGGAACTTGGCATATCTAGGTTACCTAGCGGGCACTTGGACTATGTAGGTTACCTTGCGGGCACTTGTACTATCTAGGTTACCTAACGGGAACTTGGACTATGTAGGTTAACTAGCAGACACTTGGACAATCTAGGTTAAGTAGCGGGCACTTGGAATATCTAGGTTAACTAGCGGGCCCTAGGACTATGTAGGTTAACTAGAGGGCACTTGGACTATCTAGGTTAACTAGCGGGTTCTTGGACTATATAGGTTAACTAGCGGGCACTTGGACTATCTAGGTTAACTAGCTGACCTTGGACTATGTAGGTTAACTAGTGGGCACTTGGACTATCTAGGTTTACTATCTGACCTTGGACTATATAAGTTAACTAGCGGGCAGTTGGACTAT
This sequence comes from Tenrec ecaudatus, assembly GCF_050624435.1. Classification (NCBI taxonomy): domain Eukaryota; kingdom Metazoa; phylum Chordata; class Mammalia; order Afrosoricida; family Tenrecidae; genus Tenrec; species Tenrec ecaudatus. The sequence continues at coordinate 10,620 of NW_027458065.1, forward strand.
CTAGATTAACTAGCGGGCACTTGCATAATGCAGGTTCCCTAGCGGGCACTTTGACTATGTAGGTTCCCTAGTGGGCACTTGGACTATATAGGTTCCCTACGGGCACTTGGACTATCTAGGTTCCCTAACGGGCACTTGGAATATGTAGGTTCCATATCGGGCACTTGGACTATGTAGGTTCCTCTGCGGACACTTGGACTATGTAAGTTCCCTATCAGGCATTTGGACTATGTAGGTTAACTACCGGGCCCTTGAACTATGTAGATTAACTAGTGGCACTTGGACTATCTATGTTAACTAGCGGGCCCTTTGACTATGTAGATTCTCTAGCGGGCACTTCGACTATGTAGGTTCCCTAGCGGGCACTTAGACTCTGTATGTTCCCTAGCGGGCACTTGGACTATATATGTTCCTTACGGACACTTGAACTATGTAAGTTAACTACCGGGCACTTGGACTATGTAGGTTAACTAGCGGGCCCTTAGACTATCCAGGTTACCTAGCGGGCACTTGGACTATGTAGGTTAACTGCCGTGCACTTTCACTATCTAGGTTACCTAGCGGGCACTTGGACAATGTACGTTCCCTAGTGGGCACTTGTACTATCTATGTTAACTAGCGGGCACTTGGACTATGTACATTCCCTAGTGGGCACTTGGACTATCTATGTTAACTAGTGGGCACTTGGACTATGTAGGTTAACTAGGGAACACTTGCACTATGTAGGTTACCTAGCGGCACTTGGACTATCTAGGTTAACTAGCGGGCACTTGGACTATCTGGGTTAACTAGCGTGCACTTGGACAAGTAGGTTCCTTAGCGGGCACTTGGACTATCTAGTTTACCTAGCGGGCACTTGGACTATGTAAGTTAACTAGCGGGCCCTTGGACTATCTAGGTTACATAGCTGGAACTTGGACTATATAGGTTACCTTGAGGGCACTTGGACTATGTAGGTTAACCAAAGACACTTGGACGATCTAGGTTAAATAGTGGGCCCTTGGACTATGTAGGTTAACGAACGGGCATTTGGACTATGTAGGTTACCTAGCAGGCACTAGGACTGTCTAGGTTACCTAGCGGGCACTTGGACTATCTAGGTTAATGAACGGGCACTTGGACTATCTAGGTTAACTAGCGGGCACTTGGACTATGTAGGTTACCTAGCGGGCACTTGCACTATCTAGGTTACCTAGCGGGCACTTGGACTATGTAGGTTAATTAGCGGGCACTTGGACTATCTAGGTTACCGAACGGGCATTTGGACTATGTAGGTTACCTAGCGGGCACTTGCACTATCTAGGTTACCTAGCGGGCACTGGGACTATGTACGTCCCCTACCGGGCACTTGGACTATCTAGGTTAACTAGAGGGCCCTTTGACTATGTAGGTTGACTAGCGGGCACTTGGATTATCCAGGTTACCTAACGGGCACTTGGACTATCTTGATTTCTTAGCGGGCACTTGGACTATGTAGTTTACCTATCGGGCCCTTGGACTATGTATGTTACCTGACGGGCGCTTGGACTATCTAGGTTAACGAAAGGGCACTTGGACTATCTAGGTTACCTAGCGGGCACTTGGACTATGTAGGTTGCCTAGCGAGCACTTGGACTATGTAGGTTCCCTAGCGAGCACTTGGACTATGTAGGTTCCCTATCGGGTTCTTGGACTGTCTAGGTTAACTAGGGGGCAATTGGACAGTCTAGGTTACCTAGTGGGCACTTGGACTATGTAGTTTACCTAGGAGGCTCTTGGACTATGTTGGTTAACTAGCGGGCACTTGGACTATCTAGGTTACCTAGCGGGCACTTGAACTATGTACGTTCCCTAGCGGGCACTTGGGCTATCTACGTTACCTAGCGGGCACTTGGACTATGTAGGTTAACGAACGGGCACTTGGACTATGTAGGTAACCTAATGGTCACTTGGACTTTCTAGGTTACCTAGCGGGAACTTGGACTATGTAGGTAAACTAGCGACACTTGGACTATCTAGTTTAACTAACGGGCACTTGGACTATGTAGGTTGCCTAGCGAACACTTGGACTATGTACGTTCCCTAGCGGGCACTTGGACTATCTAGGTTAACTAGAGGGTCCTTGGACTATGTAGGTTAACTATCGGGCACTTGGATTATCTAGGTTAACTAGCGGGCACTTGGACGATCTAGGTTAACTAGCGGGCACTTGGACTATCTAGGTTAACTAGCAGGCACTTGGACTATCTAGATTAACTAGCGGGCCCTTGGACTATCTAGGTTTACTAGACTTGCACTATCTAGGTTAACTAGCGGGCACTTGGACTATGTAGTTTCCCTAGCGGGCATTTGGATTATTTAGGTTACCTAGTGGGCACTTGGACTATGTAGGTTACCTAGCGGGCACTTGGACTATGTAGGTTAACTAGAAGACACTTGGACTATCAAGGTTACCTAGCGGGCCCTTGGACTATGTAGGTTACCAGCGGGCACTTGGACTATCTAGGTTAACGAACGGGCACTTGGGCTATGTAGGTTACCTAGCGGGCACTTGGACTATGTAGGATCCCTATCGGACATTTGGACTACTTAGGTTACCTAGCGGGCACTTGGACTATCTAGGTTAACGAACGGGCACTTGGACTATGTAGGTTAACTAGCGGACACTTCGACTATCTAGGTTAGCTAACGGGCAATTGGACTATCTAGGTTACCTAGCGGGCACTTGGACTATGTAGGTTAACTAGTGGGCACTTGGACTATTTAGGTTACCTAGCAGGCACTTTGACTATCTAGGTTAACTAACGGACACTTTGACTATGTAGGTTGCTAGCGAGCACTTGGACTATGTAGGTTCCCAGCGGGCACTTGGAGTATGTAGTTTCTCTACCATTACTTGGACTATCTAGGTTAACTAGCGGGCAATTGGACTGTCTAGGTTACCTAGTGGGCACTTGGACTATTTATTTTACTAGCAGGCACTTGGACTATGTAGGTTAACTAGCGGGCACTTGGACTATCTAGGTTACCTAGCGGGCACTTGGACTATGTAGGTAACATAATGGTCACTTGGACTGTCTAGGTTACCTTGCGGGGACTTTGACTATGTAGGTTAACTAGCGGGCACTTGGACTATGTAAGATCCCTATCGGACATTTGTGCTATTTAGGTTAACTAGCGGGCACTTTGACTATCTAGGTTAACTAGCGGGCACTTGGACTATCTAGGTTAACTAGAGGGCCCTTGTACTATGTAGGTTAACTAGCGGGCACTTGGACTATCTAGGTTAACTAACGGACCTTGGACTATGTAGGTTAACTAGCGGGCACTTGGACTATGTACGTCCCCTAGTGGGAACTTGGACTATCTAGGTTAACTAACGGGAACTAGGACTATCTAGTTTAACTAGCGGGCACTTGGACTATCTAGGTTACCTAGCAGGCAATTGAATTATGAAGGATCCCTAGCGGGCTCTTGGACTATCTAGGTTACCTAGCGGGCACGTGGACTATGTAGGTTAACTAGCGGACACTTGCACGATCTAGGTGAACTAGCGGGCCCTTGCACTATGTAGGTTAACTATCGGGCCCATGGATTATGTAGGTTTACCAGCAGGCACTTGGACTATCTAGGTTAACTAGCGGGCACATGGACTATGTAGTTTCCCTAGCAGGCATTTGGACTATTAAGGTTACCAAGCGGGAACATGGACTATGTAGGTTACCTAGCGGGCATTTGGACTATCTAGGTTAACTAGCAGGCACTTTGACAATCTAGGTTAACTAACGGGCCCTTGGAATATGTAGGTTGCCTAGCGGGCACATGGACTATGTAGGTTCCCTAGCGGGCCCTTGGATTATGTAAGTTCCATATCGGGCACTTGGATTATATTGGTTCCCTATCGTGCAACTTGGACTATGTAGGCTAACCAGCGGGCACTTGGACTGTCTAGGTAACCTAGCGGGCACTTGGACTATCTAGGTTAACGAACGGGCACTTGGACTATGTAGGTAACCTAGCCTGCACTTGCACAGTCTAGGTCACCTAGGGAGCACTTTGACTATCTAGGTTAACGAATGGGGACTTGGACTATGTAGGTTACCTAGCGGGAACTTGGACTATGTAGGATTCCTATAAGACATTTGTAATACTTAGGTTAACTAGCGGGCAATTTGACTATGTAGGTTAAATAGCGGGCACTTGGACTATCTAGGTTTCCTAGCAGGCTCTTGGACTATGTACATACCCTAGCGCGCACTTGGACTATCTAGGTTACCTGGCGGGAACTTGGATTTTTTACGTCCCCTAGTGGGCAATTGGAACATCTAGGTTAACTAAAGGGCACTAGGAATATCTAGGTTAACTAGCGAGCACTTGGACTATCTAGGTTACCTAGCAGGCACTTGGATTATGAAGGATCCCTAGCGGGCACTTGGACAATCTAGGTTAACTAGCGGGCACTTGGACGATCTAGGTTAACTAGCGGGCACTTGGACTATCAAAGTTAACAAGTGAGCCCTTGGACTATGTAGGTTAACTAGCGGGCCCTTGGACTATCTAGGTTACCTAGCGGGCACTTGGACTATATAGGTTACCTAGTGGGCACTTGGACTCTCTAAGTTAACGAACGGGCACTTGGAATATGCAGGTAACCTAGCGGGCACTTGGACTGTCTAGGTTACCTAGCGGGCATTTGGACTTCTAGGTTAACGAACGGGCACTTGGACTATGTAGCTTGCTCAGCGGGCACTTGGACTATCTAGGTTAGGTAACGGGCAATATGAGTATGTAGGTTATGTAGCGGGAAATTGGACAATATAAGTTACCTAGCGGGCACTTGGACTATCTAGGTTACCTAACGGGCACTTTGACTATCTAGGTTACATAGCGGGCACTTGGACTATGTAGGTTAACTAGCGAGCTTTTGGACTCTGTAGATTTCCTAGCGGGCACTTGGACTGTCTAGGTTAACGAACGGGCACTTGGACTATGTAGGTTACCTAGCGGGCACTTGGACAATGTAGGATTCCTATCGGACATTTGGACTACTTAGGTTACCTAGCGGGCACTTGGACTATCTAGGTTAACTAGAGGACCTTGGACTACTTAGGTTAACTAGCGGGCCCTTGGACTATGTAGGTTAACTAGCGGGCACTTGGACGATCTAGGTTAACTAGAGGGCACTTGGACTATCTAGGTTAACTAGCGTGCACTTGGACTATCTAGGTTAACTAGCGGGCACTTGGATGATCAATGTTAACTAGTGGGCACTTGGACTATCTAGGTTAGCTAACGTGAACTTGGACTAAGTACGTCCCCTAGTGGGCACTTGGACACTCTAGGTTAACTAACGGGCACTGGGACTATCTAGGTTAACTAGCGGGCACTTGGACTATGTAAGTCAACTAGCGGGCCCTTGGACTATCTAGGTTAGCTAACTGGCACTTGGACTATGTAGGTTAACTAGCAGACACTTGCACGATCTAGGTTAACTAGCGGGCTCTTGCAGTATGTAGGTTAACTAGTGGGCCCATTGACTATGTTGTTTAACTAGCGGGCACTTGGACGATGTAGGTTAACTAGCGGGCACTTGGACTATGTAGGTTACCTAGCGGGCATTTGGACCATATAGATAACCTAGCGGGCACTTAGACTTTGTAGGTTACCTAGCGGGCACTTGGACGATCTAGGTTAACTAGTGGGCCCTTGCATTATATAGGTTACCTAGCGGGCACTTGGACGATCTAGGTTAACTAGCGGGTACTTGGACTATGTAGTTTAACTAGCAGGCCCTTGGATTATGTAGATTAACTAGCGGCACTTGGACTATCTACGTTAACCAGAGGGCCCTTGGACTATGTAGATACCCTAGTGGGCATTTGGACTATATAGGTAACCTAGCGGGCCCTTAGATTTTGTAGTTTACCTAGCGGGCACTTGGACTATCTAGGTTACCTAGCTGGCACTTGAACTATCTATGTTACCTAGTGGGTTCTGGAAGTATGTAGATTACCTAGCGGGCTGTTGGACTATCTAGGTTACCAAGCGGGCACTTGGACTATCTTGGTTAACTAACGGGCCCTTGGATTATGTAGGTTCCCTAGCGGGACCTTGGACTATGTAAGTTCCCTAGCGGGCACTTGGACTATGTGGGTTTCCTGGCGGGCTTTTTGACTATCTAAGTTACCTAATGGGCACTTGGACTATGTAGGTTACCTATCGGGCACTTGGATTATGTAGGTTAACTAGAAGGCACTTGGACTATGAAGATTACCTAGCGGGCCCTTGGACTATGTAGGTTACCAGCGGGACTTGGAATATCTAGGTTAACGAACGTGCACTTGGACTATGTAGGTAACCTAGCGGGCACTTGGACGGTCTAGGTTACCTAGCAGGCACTTGGCCTATCTGCGTTAACGAACGGGCACTTGGACTATGTAGGTTAACTAGCGGACACTTCGACTATCTAGGTTAGCTAACGGGCAATTGGACTATCTAGGTTACCTAGCGGGCGCTTGGACTATGTACGTTCCCTAGCGGGCACTTGGACTATTTAGGTTACCTAGCAGGCACTTTGACTATCTAGGTTAACGAAAGTACACTTGGACTATGTAGATAATCTAGCGCGCACTTGGACTGTCTAGGTTACCTAGCAGGCACTTGGCCTATCTAGGTTAACGAACGGGCACTTGGACTATGTAGGTTAACTAGCGGACACTTCGACTATCTAGGTTAGCTAACGGGCAATTGGACTATCTAGGTTACCTAGCGGGCACTTGGACTATGTAGGTTGCCTAGTGAGCACTTGGACTATGTAGGTTCCCTATCGGGTACTAGGACTGTCTAGGTTAACTAGGGGGCAATTGGACAGTCTAGGTTACCTAGTGGGCACTTGGACTATGTAGTTTACCTAGGAGGCACTTGGACTATGTTGGTTAACTAGCGGGCACTTGGACTATCTAGGTTACCTAGCGGGCACTTGGACTATGTACGTTCTCTAGGAGGCACTTGGGCTATCTACGTTACCTAGCGGGCACTTGGACTATGTAGGTTAACGAACGGGCACTTGGACTATGTAGGTAACCTAATGGTCACTTGGACTGTCTAGGTTAACTAGCGGGACTTGGACTATGTAGGTTAACTAGCGGGCACTTGGACTATCAACGTTAACTAGTGGGCCCTTGCTCTATGTAGGATAACTAGCGCGCCTTTGGACTATGTAAGTTAACTAGAGGGCATTTTGATGATCCTGGTTAACTAGCGGGCACTTGGACTATCTAGGTTAACTAGCGGGCACTTGGACTATCTAGGTTTACTAGCGGGCACTTGGACTATCTAGGTTACCTAGCGGGCACTTGGACTATATACGTCCCCTAGCGGGCACTTGGACTCTCTAGTTTAACTAGAGGGCCCTTGGACTATGTAGGTTAACTAGCGGGCACTTGGATTATCTAGGTTAACTAGCGGGCACTTAGACGATCTAGGTTAACTAGCGGGCACTTGGACTATCTAGGTTAACTAGCGGGCACTTGGACTATCTAGATTAACTAGCGGGTACTTGGACTATCTAGGTTTACTAGCGGGCACTTGGACTATCTAGGTTAACTAGCGGGCACATGGACTATGTAGTTTCCCTAGCGGGCATTTGGATTATTTAGGTTACTTAGTGGGCACTTGGACTATGTAGGTTACCTAGCGGGCACTTGTATTATGTAGGTTAACTAGAAGGCACTTGGACTATCAAGGTTACCTAGCGGGCCCTTGGACTATGTAGGTTACCAGCTGGCACTTGGACTATCTAGGTTAACGAACGTGCACTTGGACTATGTAGGTAAACTAGCGGGCACTTGGACTGTCTACGTTACCTAGCAGGCACTTGGCCTATCTACGTTAACGAAATTGCACTTGGACTATGTAGGTTAACTAGCGGACACTTCGACTATCTAGGTTAGCTAACAGGCAATTGGACTATCTAGGTTACCTAGCGGGCACTTGGACTATGTAGGTTGCCTAGCGAGCACTTGGACTATGTAGGTTACCTAGCGAGCACTTGGACTATGTAGGTTCCCTATCAGGTACTTGGACTGTCTAGGTTAACTAGGGGGCAATTGGACAGTCTAGGTTACCTAGTGGGCACTTGGACTATGTAGTTTACCTAGGAGGCACTTGGACTATGTTGGTTAACTAGCGGGCACTTGGACTATCTAGGTTAACTAGCGGGCACTTGGACTATGTACGTTCTCTAGGAGGCACTTGGGCTATCTACGTTACCTAGCGGGCACTTGGAATATGTAGGTTAACGAACGGGCACTTGGACTATGTAGGTAACCTAATGGTCACTTGGACTGTCTAGGTTACCTAGCGGGACTTGGACTATGTAGGTTAACGAGCGGGCACTTGGACTATCAACGTTAACTAGTGGGCCCTTGCTCTATGTAGGTTAACTAGCGCGCCTTTGGACTATGTAAGTTAACTAGAGGGCATTTTGATGATCCTGGTTCACTAGCGGGCACTTGGACTATCTAGGTTAACTAGCGGGCACTTGGACTATCTAGGTTTACTAGCGGGCACTTGGACTATCTAGGTTACCTAGCGGGCACTTGGACTATATACGTCCCCTAGCGGGCACTTGGACTCTCTAGTTTAACTAGAGGGCCCTTGGACTATGTAGGTTAACTAGCGGGCACTTGGATTATCTAGGTTAACTACCGGGCGCTTAGACGATCTAGGTTAACTAGCGGGCACTTGGACTATCTAGGTTAACTAGCGGGCACTTGGACTATCTAGATTAACTAGCGGGCACTTGGACTATCTAGGTTTACTAGCGGGCACTTGGACTATCTAGGTTAACTAGCGGGCACATGGACTACGTAGTTTCCCTAGCGGGCATTTGGATTATTTAGGTTACTTAGTGGGCACTTGGACTATGTAGGTTACCTAGCGGGCACTTGGACTATGTAGGTTAACTAGAAGGCACTTGGACTATCAAGGTTACCTAGCGGGCCCTTGGACTATGTAGGTTACCAGCGGGCACTTGGACTATCTAGGTTAACGAACGTGCACTTGGACTATGTAGGTAACCTAGCGGGCACTTGGACTGTCTACGTTACCTAGCAGGCACTTGGCCTATCTACGTTAACGAACGGGCACTTGGACTATGTAGGTTAACTAACGGACACTTCGACTATCTAGGTTAGCTAACAGGCAATTGGACTATCTAGGTTACCTAGCGGGCACTTGGACTATGTAGGTTGCCTAGCGAGCACTTGGACTATGTAGGTTCCCTAGCGGGCACTTGGACTATAAAAGTTAACTAGCGGGCCCTTGGACTATGTAGGTTAACTAGCGTGCACTTGGAGGATCTAGGCTAACTAGCCGGTACTTGGACTATGTAGGTTATCTAGCGGGCCCTTGGACTATTTAGATTCGATTATTTAGGTTACATAGCGGGCACTTGGACTATGTAGGTTACCTAGCGGGCACTTGGACTCTGTAGGTTAACTAGAAGGCACTTGGACTATCAAGGTTACCTAGTGGGCCCTTGGACTATGTAGGTTACCAGCGGGCACTTGGACTATCTAGGTTAACGAACGTGCACTTGGACTATGTAGGTAACCTAGCGGGCTCATGGACTATCTAGGTTAACTAGCGGGCACTTGGACTATCTAGGTTAACTAGCGGGCACATGGACTATGTAGGTTCCCTAGCGGGCACTTTGACTATGTAGGTTTCCTAGCGGGCACTTGGACTATCTACGTTAACTATCGGGCCCTTGGACTATATAGATTCCCTAGCGGGCACTTGGATTCTGTATGTTCCCTACGGACACTTGAACTATGTAGGTTCCCTAGCAGGCACTTGGTCTATGTAGGTTCCAGAGGGGGCACTTGGACTATGTAAGTTAACTACCGGGCACTTGGACTATGTAGGTTAACTAGCGGGCCCTTGACTATCTAGGTTACCTAGCGGGTACTTGGACTATGTAGGTTAACAACCGGGCACATGCATTATCTAGGTTACCTAGCGGGCACTTGGACTATGTATGTTCCCTAGCGGGCACTTGGACTATCTATGTTAACAAGTGGGCACTTGGACTATCTATGTTAACTACCGGCCACTTGGACTATGTAGGTTAACTAGGGGACACTTTCACTATGTAGGTTACCTAGCGGCACATGGAATATGTAGGTTAACTAGCGTGCATTTGGACTATGTAGGTTAACTAGAGGACACTTAGACGATCTAGGTTAACTAGTGGGCCCTTGGACTATATAGGTAAACGAACGGGCATTTGGACTATGTAGGTTACCTAGCAGACACTTGGACTGTATAGGTTACCTAGCGGGCACTTGGCTATCTAGGTTAACGAACGGGCACTTGGACTATCTAGGTTGCCTAGCGGGCATTTGAACTATGTAGGTTAACTAGCGGGTCCATAGACTATACAGGTTACCTAGCGGGCACATGGACTATGTAGGTTAACTACCGGGCACTTGCACTATCTAGGTTACCTAGCGGGCACTTGGACTATGTAGGTTACCTTGCGGGCACTTGTACTATCTAGGTTACCTAACGGGAACTTGGACTATGTAGGTTAACTAGCGGACACTTGGACGATCTAGGTTAACTAGCGGGCACTTGGAATATCTAGGATAACTAGCGGGCCCTAGGACTATGTAGGTTAACTAGCGGGCACTTGGACTATCTAGTTTAACTATCGGGTTCTTGGACTATGTAGGTTAACTAGCGGGCACTTGGACTATCTAGGTTAACTAGCTGACCTTGGACTATGTAGGTTAACTAGCGGGCACTTGGAGTATCTAGGTTAACTAGCTGACCTTGGATATGTAAGTTAACTAGCGGGCACTTGGACTATCTAGGTTAACTAGCGGGCACTTGCACAATGCAGGTTCCCTAGCGGGCACTTTGACTATGTATGTTCCCTAGCGGGCACTTGGACTATATAGGTTCCCTACGGGCACTTGGACTATCTAGGTTCCCTAACGGGCACTTGGAATATGTAGGTTCCCTATCGGGCACTTGGACTATGTAGGTTCCTCTGCGGGCACTTGGACTATGTAGGTTCCCTATCGGGCACGTGGACTATGTAGGTTCCTCTGCGGGCACTTGGACTATGTAGGTTCCCTATCAGGCACTTGGATTATGTAGGTTAACTAGCGGGCCCTTAAACTATGTAGATTAACTAGCGGCACTTGGACTATCTACGTTAACTAGCGGGCCCTTGGACTATGTAGATTCCCTAGCGGGCACTTCGACTACGTAGGTTCCCTAGCGGGCACTTAGACTCTGTATGTCCCCTAGCGGGTACTTGGACTATATATGTTCCTTACGGACCCTTGGACTATGTAAGTTACTACCGGGCACTTGGACTATGTAGGTTAACTAGCGGGCCCTTAGACTATCCAGGTTACCTAGCTGGCACGTTGACTATGTAGGTTAACTACCGGGCACTTGCACTATCTAGGTTACCTAGCGGGCACATGGACTATGTACGTTCCCTAGCGGGCACTTGGACTATCTATGTTAACTAGCGGGCACTTGGACTATGTAGGTTAACTAGGGGACACTTGCACTATGTAGGTTACCTAGTGGCACTTGGACTATCTAGGTTAACTAGCGGGCACTTGGACTATGTAGGTTCCTTAGCGGGCACTTGGACTATTTAGTTTACCTAGCGGGCACTTGGACTATGTAGGTTACATAGCTGGAACTTGGACTATATAGGTTACCTTGCGGTGACTTGGACTATGTAGGTTAACAAAAGACACTTGGACGAACTAGGTTAAATAGTGGGCCCTTGGACTATGTAGGTTAACGAACGGGCATTTGGACTTTGTAAGTATCTAGCAGACACTTGGACTGTCTAGGTTACCTAGCGGGCACTTGGACTATCTAGGTTAACGAACGGGCACTTGGACTATCTAGGATAACAAGCGGGCACTTGCACTATCTAGGTTACCTAGCGGGCACTTGGACTATCAAGATTACCGAACGGGCATTTGGACTATGTAGGTTACCAAGCGGGCACTTGGACTTCTAAGTTAACGAATGGGCACTTGGACTATCTAGGTTAACTAGCAGGTTCTTGGACTATGTAGGTTAACTAGCGGGCACTTGCACAATGCAGGTTCCCTAGCAGGCACTTGTACTATCTAGGTTACCTAACGGGAACTTGGACTATGTAGGTTAACTAGCGGACACTTGGACGATCTAGGTTAACTAGTGGGCATTTGGACTATGTAAGTTACCTAGCGGGCACTTGGACTATCTAGGTTACCTAGCGGGCATTTGGACTATGTAGGTTAACTAGTGGGCACTTGGACTATGTATGTTGCATAGCGGGCAATTGGACTCTAGGTTAGGTAACGGGCACTTGGATTATATAGGTTACCTAGCGGGCCCTTTGAATATGTAGGTTACCTAGCGGGCACTTGGACTATCTAGGTTAACGAAAGGGCACTTGGACTACGTAGGTTACCTAGCGGGCACTTGGATTATCTAGGTTAGCTAACAGGAACTTGGAATATCTAGGTTACATAGCGGGCACTTGGACTATGTAGGTTACCTTGCGGGCACTTGTACTATCTAGGTTACCTAACGGGAACTTGGACTATGTAGGTTAACTAGCGGACACTTGGACGATCTAGATTAACTAGCGGGCACTTGGAATATCTAGGTTAACTAGCGGGCCCTAGGACTATGTAGGTTAACTAGCGGGCACTTGGACTATCTAGGTTAACTAGCGGGTTCTTGGACTATGTAGGTTAACTAGCGGGCACTTGGACTATCTAGGTTAACTAGCTGACCTTGGACTATGTAGGTTAACTAGTGGGCACTTGGACTATCTAGGTTTACTAGCTGACCTTGGACTATGTAAGTTAACTAGCGGGCACTTGGACTATCTAGGTTAACTAGCGGGCACTTGCACAATGCAGGTTCCCTAGCGGGCACTTTGACTATGTAGGTTCCCCAGTGGTCACTTGGACTATATAGGTTCCCTACGGGCACTTGGACTATCTAGTTTCCCTAACGGGCACTTGGAATATGTAGGTTCCATATCGGGCACTTGGACTATGTAGGTTCCTCTGCGGGCACTTGGACTATGTAGGTTCCCTATCAGGCACTTGGACTATGTAGCTTAACTAGCGGGCCCTTGAACTATGTAGATTAACTAGCGGCACTTGGAGTATCTATGTTAACTAGCGGGCCCTTTGACTATGTAGATTCCCTAGCGGGCACTTCGACTATGTAGGTTTCCTAGCGGGCACTTAGACTCTGTATGTTCCCTAGCGGGCACTTGGACTATATATGTTCCTTACGGACACTTGAACTATGTTAGTTACCTACCGGGCACTTGGACTATCCAGGTTACCTAGCGGGCACTTGGACTATGTTGGTTAACTACCGGGCACTTGCACAATCTAGGTTACCTAGCGGGCACATGGACTATGTACGTTCCCTAGTGGGCACTTGGACTATCTATGTTAACTAGCGGGCACTTGGACTATGTAGGTTAACTAGGGGACACTTGCACTATGTAGGTTACCTAGTGGCACTTGGACTATCTAGGTTAACTAGCGGGCACTTGGACTATCTGGGTTAACTAGCGTGCACTTGGACTATGTAGGTTCCTTAGCGGGCACTTGGACTATCTAGTTTACCTAGCGGGCACTTGGACTATGTAGGTTAACTAGCGGGCCCTTGGACTATCTAGGTTACATAGCTGGAACTTGGACTATATAGGTTACCTTGGGGGCACTTGGACTATGTAGGTTAACCAAAGACACTTGGACGATCTAGGTTAAATAGTGGGCCCTTGGACTATGTAGGTTAACGAACGGGCATTTGGACTATGTAAGTTACCTAGCAGGCACTTGGACTGTCTAGGTTACCTAGCGGGCACTTGGACTATCTAGGTTAACGAACGGATACTTGGACAATCTAGGTTAACTAGCGGGCACTTGGACTATGTAGGTTACCTAGCGGGCACTTGCACTATCTAGGTTACCTAGCGGGCACTTGGACTATGTAGGTTAATTAGCGGGCACTTGGACTATCTAGGTTACAGAACGGGCATTTGGACTATGTAGGTTACCTAGCGGGCACTTGCACTATCTAGGTTACCTAGCGGGCACTTGGACTATGTACGTCCCCTAGCGGACACTTGGACTATCTAGGTTAACTAGAGGGCCTTGGGACTATGTAGGTTAACTAGCGGGCACTTGGATTATCTAGGTTAACTAGCGGGCACTTAGACAATCTAGGTTAACTAGCGGGCACTTGGACTATCTAGGTAAACTAGCAGGCACTTGGACTATCTAGATTAACTAGCGGGCCCTTGGACTATCTAGGTTTACTAGCGGGCACTTGGACTATCTAGGTTAACTAGCGGGCACTTGGACTATGTAGTTTCCCTAGCGGGCATTAGGATTATTTAGGTTACCTAGTGGGCACTTGGATTATGTAGGTTACCTAGCGGTCACTTGGACTATGTAGGTTAACTAGAAGGCACTTGGACTATCAAGGTTACCAAGCGGGCCCTTGGACTATGTAGGTTACCAGCGGGCACTTGGACTATCTAGGTTAACGAACGTGCACTTGGACTATGTAGGTAACCTAGCGGGCACATGGACTGTCTAGGTTACCTAGCAGACACGTGGCCTATCTACGTTAACGAAAGGGCACTTGGACTATGTAGGTTAACTAGCGGACACTTTCATTATCTAGGTTAGCTAAGGGGCAATTGGACAATCTAGGTTACCTAGCGGGCACTTGGACTATTTAGGGTTACCTAGCAGGCCCTTTGACTATCTAGGTTAACGAACGTGCACTTGGACAATGTAGGTAACCTAGCCGGCACTTGGACTGTCTAGGTTACCTAGCAGGCACTTGGCCTATCTACGTTAACGAACGGGCACTTGGACTATGTAGGTTAACTAGCGGACACTTCGATTATCTATGTTAGCTAACGGGCAATTGGACTATCTAGGTTACCTAGCGGGCGCTTGGACTATGTAGGTTCCCTAGCGGGCACTTGGACTATTTAGGGTTACCTAGAAGGCACTTTGACTATCTAGGTTAACGAACGTGCACTTGGACTATGTAGGTAACCTAGCGGGCACTTGGACTGTCTAGGTTACCTAGCAGGCACTTGGCCTATCTATGTTAACAAACGGGCACTTGGACTATGTAGGTTAACTAGCGGACACTTCGACTATCTAGGTTAGCTAACGGGCAATTGCACTATGTAGGTTCCCTAACGGGCACTTGCACTATGTAGGTTAACTAGCGGGCACTTGGATTATCTAGGTTAACTAGCGGGCACTTAGACGATCTAGGTTAACTAGCGGGCACTTGGACTATCTAGATTAACTAGCGGGCCCTTGGACTATCTAGGTTTACTAGCGGGCACTTGGAATATCTAGGTTAACTAGCGGGCACTTGGACTATGTAGTTTCCCTAGCGGGCATTTGGATTATTTAGGTTACCTAGTGGGCACTTGGATTATGTAGGTTACCTAGCGGGCACTTGGACTACGTAGGTTAACTAGAAGGCACTCGGACTATCAAGGTTACCAAGCGGGCCCTTGGACTATGTAGGTTACCAGCGGGCACTTGAACTATCTAGGTTAACGAACGTGCACTTGGACAATGTAGGTAACCTAGCGGGTACTTAGACTGTCTAGGTTACCTAGCAGACACGTGGCCTATCTACGTTAACGAAAGGGCACTTGGACTATGTAGGTTAACTAGCGGACACTTTCATTATCTAGGTTAGCTAACGGGTAATTGGACTATCTAGGTTAACTAGCGGGCACTTGGACTATGTAGGTTACCTAGTGGGCACTTGCACTATCTAGGTTACCTAGCGGGCACTTGGACTATGTAGGTTAATTAGCGGGCACTTGGACTATCTAGGTTACCGAACGGACATTTGGACTATGTAGGTTACCTATCGGGCACTTGCACTATCTAGGTTACCTAGCAGGCACTTGGACTATGTAGGATAATTAGCGGGCACTTGGACTATCTAGGTTACCGAACGGGCATTTGGACTATGTAGGTTACCTAGCGGGCACTTGCACTATCCTGGTTACCTAGCGGGCACTTGGACAATGTACGTCCCCTAGCGGACACTTGGACTATCTAGGTTAACTAGAGGGCCCTGGGACTATGTAGGTTAACTAGCGGGCACTTGGATTATCTAGGTTAACTAGCGGGCACTTAGACGATCTAGGTTAACTAGCGGGCACTTGGACTATCTAGGTTAACTAGCGGGCACTTGGACTATCTAGATTAACTAGCGGGCCCTTGGACTATCTAGGTTTACTAGCGGGCACTTGGACTATCTAGGTTAACTAGCGGGCACTTGGACTATGTAGTTTCCCTAGCGGGCATTTGGATTATTTAGGTTACCTAGTGGGCACTTGGAGTATGTGGGTTACCTAGCGGGCACTTGGACTATGTAGGTTAACTAGAAGGCACTTGGACTATCAAGGTTACCTAGCGGGCCCTTGGACTATGTAGGTTACCAGCGGGCACTTGGACTATCTAGGTTAACGAACGTGCACTTGGACTATGTAGGTAACCTAGCGGGCACTTGGACTGTCTAGGTTACCTAGCAGGCACTTGGCCTATCTACGTTAACGAACTTGCACTTGGACTATGTAGGTTAACTAGCGGACACTTCGACTATCTAGGTTAGCTAACGGGCAATTGGACTATGTAGGTACCCTATCGGGTACTTGGACTGTCTAGGTTAACTAGGGGGCAATTGGACAGTCTAGGTTACCTAGTGGACACTTGGACTATGTAGTTTACCTAGGAGGCACTTGGACTATGTTGGTTAACTAGCAGGCACTTGGACTATCTAGGTTACCTAGCGGGCACTTGGACTATGTATGTTCCCTAGCGGGTACTTGGGCTATCTACGTTACCTAGCGGGCACTTGGAATATATAGGTTAACGAACGGGCACTTGGACTATGTAGGTAACCTAATGGTCACTTGGACTGTCTAGGATACCTAGCGGGAACTTGGACTATGTAGGTTAACTAGCGGGCACTTGGACTATCAAGGTTAACTAGCGGGCCCTTGCTCTATGTAGGTTAACTAGCAGGCCTTTGGACTATGGAAGTTAACTAGAGGGCACTTTGATGATCCTTGTTAACTTGCGGGCACTTGGACTATCTAGGTTAACTAGCGGGCACTTGGACTATCTAGATTAACTAGCGGACACTTGGACTATGTAGGGTCCCTAGCGGACACTTTGACTATGTAGGTTCCCTAGCGGGCACTTGGACTATAAAAGTTAACTAGCGGGCCCTTGGACTATATAGGTTAACTAGCGTGCACTTGGACGATCTAGGCTAACTAGCGGGTACTTGGACTATGTAGGTTATCTAGCGGGCCTTTGGACTATGTAGATTCCCTAGCGGGCACTTGGATTCTGTGTGTTCCCTACGGACACTTGAACTATGTAGGTTCCCTAGCAGGCACTTGGACTATGTAGGTTCCAGAGGGGGCACTTGGACTATGTAAGTTAACTACCGGGCACTTTGACTATGTAGGTTAACTAGCGGGCCCTTGTACTATCCAGGTTACCTAGCGGGCACTTGGACTTTGTAGGTTAACTACCGGGCACATGCACTATCTAGGTTACCTAGCGGGCACTTGGACTATGTATGTTCCCTAGCGGGCACTTGGACTATGTAGGTTACCAGCGGGCACTTGGACTATTTAGGGTTACCTAGCAGGCACTTTGACTATCTAGGTTAACGAACGTGCACTTGGACTATGTAGGTAACCTAGCGGGCACTTGGACTGTCTAGGTTACCTAGCAGGCACTTGGCCTATCTACGTTAACGAACGGGCACTGGGACTATGTAGGTTAACTAGCGGACACTTCGATTATCTATGTTAGCTAACGGGCAATTGAACTATCTAGGTTACCTAGCGGGCGCTTGGACTATGTAGGTTCCCTAGCGGTCACTTGGACTATTTAGGGTTACCTAGCAGGCACTTTGACTCTCTAGGTTAACGAACGTGCACTTGGACTATGTAGGTAACCTAGTGGGCACTTGGACTGTCTAGGTTACCTAGCAGGCACTTGGCCTATCTATGTTAACAAACGGGCACTTGGACTATGTAGGTTAACTAGCGGACACTTCGACTATCTAGGTTAGCTAATGGGCACTTGGACTATGTAGGTTCCTCTGCGGGCACTTGGACTATGTAGGTTCCTCTGCGGGCACTTGGACTATGTAGGTTCCCTATCAGGCACTTGGACTATGTAGGTTAACTAGCAGACCCTTGAACTATGTAGATTAACTAGCGGTACTTGGATTATCTATGTTATCTATCGGGCCCTTTGACTATGTAGATTCCCTAGCGGGCACATCGACTACGTAGGTTCCCTAGCGGGCACTTAGACTCTGTATGTTCCCTAGCGGGCACTTGGACTATATATGTTCCTTACTGACACTTGAACTATGTAAGTTAACTACCGGGCACTTGGACTATGTAGGTTAACTAGCGGGCCCTTAGACTATCCAGGTTACCTAGCGGGCACTTGGACTATGTAGGTTAACTACCGGGCACTTGCACTATCTAGGTTACCTAGCGGGCACTTGGACTATGTACGTTCCCTAGTGGGCACTTGGACTATCTATGTTAACTAGCGGGCACTTGGACTATGTAGGTTAACTAGGGGACACTTGCACTATGTAGGTTACCTAGTGGCACTTGGACTATCTAGGTTAACTAGCGGGCACTTGGACTATCTGGGTTAACTAGCGTGCACTTGGACTATGTAGGTTCCTTAGCGGGCACTTGGACTATCTAGTTTACCTAGCGGGCACTTGGACTATGTAGGTTAACTAGCGGGCCCTTGGACTATCTAGGTTACATAGCGGGAACTTGGACTATATAGGTTACCTAGGGGCACTTGGACTATGTAGGTTAACCAAAGACACTTGGACGATCTAGGTTAAATAGTGGGCCCTTGGACTATGTAGGTTAACGAACGGGCATTTGGACTATGTAAGTTACCTAGCAGGCACTTGGACTGTCTAGGTTACCTAGCGGGCACTTGGACTATCTATGTTAACTAGTGGGCACTTGGACTAACTATGTTAACTAGCGGGCACTTGGACTATGTAGGTTACCTAGTGGGCACTTGCACTATCTAGGTTACCTAGCGGGCACTTGGACTATGTAGGTTAATTAGCGGGCACTTGGACTATCTAGGTTACCGAACGGGCATTTGGACTATGTAGGTTACCTATCGGGCACTTGCACTATCTAGGTTACCTAGCGGGCACTTGGACTATGTAGGTTAATTAGCGGGCACTTGGACTATCTAGGTTACCGAAAGGGCATTTGGACTATGTAGGTTACCTAGCGGGCACTTGCACTATCTAGGTTACCTAGCGGGCACTTGGACTATGTACGTCCCCTAGCGGACACTTGGACTATCTAGGTTAACTAGAGGGCCCTGGGACTATGTAGGTTAACTAGCGGGCACTTGGATTATCTAGGTTAACTAGCGGGCACTTAGACGATCTAGGTTAACTAGCGGGCACTTGGACTATCTAGGTTAACTAGCGGGCACTTGGACTATCTAGATTAACTAGCGGGCCCTTGGACTATCAAGGTTTACTATCGGGCACTTGGACTATCTAGGTTAACTAGCGGGCACTTGGACTATGTAGTTTCCCTAGCGGGCATTTGGATTATTTAGGTTACCTAGTGGGCACTTGGACTATGTAGGTTACCTAGCGGGCACTTGGACTATGTAGGTTAACTAGAAGGCACTTGGACTATCAAGGTTACCTAGCGGGCCCTTGGACTATGTAGGTTACCAGCGGGCACTTGGACTATCTAGGTTAAGGAACGTGCACTTGGACTATGTAGGTAACCTAGCGGGCACTTGAACTGTCTAGGTTACCTAGCAGGCACTTGGCCTATCTACGTTAATGAACTTGCACTTGGACTATGTAGGTTAATTAGCGGACACTTCGACTATCTAGGTTAGCTAACGGGCAATTGGACTATGTAGGTACCCTATCGGGTACTTGGACTGTCTAGGTTAACTAGGGGGCAATTGGACAGTCTAGGTTACCTAGTGGGCACTTGGACTATGTAGTTTACCTAGGAGGCACTTGGACTATGTTGGTTAACTAGCGGGCACTTGGACTATCTAGGTTACCTAGCGGGCACTTGGACTATGTATGTTCCCTAGCGGGCACTTGGGCTATCTACGTTACCTAGCGGGCACTTGGAATATATAGGTTAACGAACGGGCACTTGGACTATGTAGGTAACCTAATGGTCACTTGGACTGTCTAGGATACCTAGCGGGACTTGGACTATGTAGGTTAACTAGCGGGCACTTGGACTATCAAGGTTAACTAGCGGGCCCTTGCTCTATGTAGGTTAACTAGCAGGCCTTTGGACTATGGAAGTTAACTAGAGGGCACTTTGATGATCCTTGTTAACTTGCGGGCACTTGGACTATCTAGGTTAACTAGCGGGCACTTGGACTATCTAGATTAACTAGCGGACACTTGGACTATGTAGGTTCCCTAGCGGGCACTTTGACTATGTAGGTTCCCTAGCGGGCACTTGGACTATAAAAGTTAACTAGCGGGCCCTTGGACTATATAGGTTAACTAGCGTGCACTTGGACGATCTAGGCTAACTAGCGGGTACTTGGACTATGAAGGTTATCTAGCGGGCCTTTGGACTATGTAGATTCCCTAGCGGGCACTTGGATTCTGTGTGTTCCCTACGGACACTTGAACTATGTAGGTTCCCTAGCAGGCACTTGGACTATGTAGGTTAACTAGTGGGCACTTGGACTATGTATGTTGCATAGCGGGCAATTGGACTATCTATGTTAGGTAACGGGCACTTGGACTATATAGGTTACCTCGCGGGCCCTTTGACTATGTAGGTTACCTAGCGGGCACTTGGACTATCTAGGTTAACGAAAGGGCACTTGGACTATGTAGGTTACCTAGCGGGCACTTGGATTATCTAGGTTAGCTAACAGGAACATGGAATATCTAGGTTACCTAGCGGGCACTTGGACTATGTAGGTTACCTTGCGGGCACTTGTACTATCTAGGTTACCTAACGGGAACTTGGACTATGTAGGTTAACTAGCGGACACTTGGACGATCTAGGTTAACTAGCAGGCACTTGGAATATCTAGGTTAACTAGCGGGCCCTAGGACTATGTAGGTTAACTAGCGGGCACTTGGACTATCTAGGTTAACTAGCGGGTTCTTGGACTATGTAGGTTAACTAGCGGGCACTTGGACTATCTATGTTAACTAGCTGACCTTGGACTATGTAGGTTAACTAGCGGGCACTTGGACTATCTAGGTTAACAAGCGGGTTCTTGGACTATGTAGGTTAACTAGCGGGCACTTGGACTATCTAGGTTAACTAGCTGACCTTGGACTATGTAGGTTAACTAGTGGGCACTTGGACTATCTAGGTTTACTAGCTGACCTTGGACTATGTAAGTTAACTAGCGGGCACTTGGACTATCTAGGTTAACTAGCGGGCACTTCCACAATGCAGGTTCCCTAGCGGGCACTTTGACTATGTAGGTTCCCTAGTGGTCACTTGGACTATATAGGTTCCCTACGGGCACTTGGACTATCTAGGTTCCCTAACGGGCACTTGGAATATGTAGGTTCCATATCGGGCACTTGGACTATGTAGGTTCCTCTGCGGGCACTTGGACTATGTAGGTTCCCTATCAGGCACTTGGACTATGTCGGTTAACTAGCGGGCCCTTGAACTATGTAGATTAACTAGCGGCACTTGGACTATCTATGTTAACTAGCGGGCCCTTTGACTATGTAGATTCCCTAGCGGGCACTTCGATTATGTAGGTTCCCTAGCGGGCACTTAGACTCTGTATGTTCCCTAGCGGGCACTTGGACTATATATGTTCCTTACGGACACTTGAACTATGTAAGTTAACTACCGGGAACTTGGACTATGTAGGTTAACTAGAAGGCACTTGGACTATCAAGGTTACCTAGCGGGCCCTTGGACTATGTAGGTTACCAGCGGGCACTTGGACTATCTAGGTTAACGAACGTGCACTTGGACTATGTAGGTAACCTAGCGGGCACTTGGACTGTCTAGGTTACCTAGCAGGCACTTGGCCTATCTACGTTAACGAACTTGCACTTGGACTATGTAGGTTAACTAGCGGACACTTCGACTATCTAGGTTAGCTAACGGGCAATTGGACTATGTAGGTTCCCTATCGGGTACTTGGACTGTCTAGGTTAACTAGGGGGAAATTGGACAGTCTAGGTTACCTAGTGGGCACTTGGACTATGTAGTTTACCTAGGAGGCACTTGGACTATGTTGGTTAACTAGCGGGCACTTGGACTATCTAGGTTACCTAGCGGGCACTTGGACTATGTACGTTCCCTAGCGGGCACTAGGGCTATCTACGTTACCTAGCGGGCACTTGGAATATATAGGTTAACGAACGGGCACTTGGACTATGTAGGTAACCTAATGGTCACTTGGAGTGTCTAGGTTACCTAGCGGGAACTTGGACTATGTAGGTTAACTAGCGGGCACTTGGACTATCAAGGTTAACTAGCGGGCCCTTGCTCTATGTAGGTTAACTAGCAGTCCTTTGGACTATGTAAGTTAACTAGAGGGCACTTTGATGATCCTTGTTAACTAGCGGGCGCTTGGACTATCTAGGTTAACTAGCGGGCACTTGGACTATCTAGATTAACTAGCGGACACTTGGACTATGTAGGTTCCCTAGCGGGCACTTTGACTATGTAGGTTCCCTAGCGGGAACTTGGACTATAAAAGTTAACTAGCGGGCCCTTGGACTATATAGGTTAACTAGCGTGCACTTGGACGATCTAGGCTAACTAGCGGGTACTTGGACTATGTAGATTATCTAGCGGGCCCTTGGACTATGTAGATTCCCTAGCGGGCACTTGGATTCTGTGTGTTCCCTACGGACACTTGAACTATGTAGGTTCCCTAGCAGGCACTTGGACTATGTAGGTTCCAGAGGGGGCACTTGGACTATGTAAGTTAACTACCAGGCACTTAGACTATGTAGGTTAACTAGCGGGCCCTTGGACTATCCAGGTTACCTAGCGGGCACTTGGACTTTGTAGGTTAACTACCGGGCACATGCACTATCTAGGTTACCTAGCGGGCACTTGGACTATGTATGTTCCCTAGCGGGCACTTGGACTATCTATGTTAACTAGTGGGCACTTGGACTAACTATGTTAACTACCGGCCACTTGGACTATGTAGGTTAACTAGGGGACACTTGCACTATGTAGGTTACCTAGCGGCACTTGGACTATGTAGGTTAACTAGCGTGCATTTGGTGTATGTAGGTTAACTAGAGGACACTTAGACGATCTATGTTAACTAGTGGGCCCTTGGACTATGTAGATTAACGAACGGGCATTTGGACTATGTAGGTTACCTAGCAGACACTTGGACTGTCTAGGTTACCTAGCGGGCACTTGGCTATCTAGGTTAACGAACGGGCACTTGGACTATCTAGGTTGCCTAGCGGGCAATTGGACTATGTAGGTTAACTAGCGGGCACTTGGACTATGTATGTTCCTCTGCGGGCAATTGGACTATCTAGGTTATGTAACGGGCACTTGGACTATATAGGTTACCTAGCGGGCCCTTTGACTATGTAGGTTACCTAGCGGGCACTTGGACTATCTAGGTTAACGAAAGGGCACTTGGACTATGTAGGTTACCTAGCGGGCACTTGGATTATCTAGGTTAGCTAACAGGAACTTGGAATATCTAGGTTACCTACCGGGCACTTGGACTATGTAGGTTACCTTGCGGGCACTTGTAATATCTAGGTTACCTAACGGGAACTTGGACTATGTAGGTTAACTAGCGGACACTTGGACGATCTAGGTTAACTAGCAGGCACTTGGAATATCTAGGTTAACTAGCGGGACCTAGGACTATGTAGGTTAACTAGCGGGCACTTGGACTATCTAGGTTAACTAGCGGGTTCTTGGACTATGTAGGTTAACTAGCGGGCACTTGGACTATCTAGGTTAACTAGCTGACCTTGGACTATGTAGGTTAACTAGTGGGCACTTGGACTATCTAGGTTAACTAGCTGACCTTGGACTATGTAAGTTAACTAGCGGGCACTTGGACTATCTAGGTTAACCAGCGGGCACTTGCACAATGCAGGTTCCCTAGCGGGCACTTTGACTATGTAGGTTCCCTAGTGGGCACTTGTACTATATAGGTTCCCTACGGGCACTTGGACTATCTAGGTTCCCTAACGGGCACTTGGAATATGTAGGTTCCATATCGGGCACTTGGACTATGTAGGTTCCTCTGCGGGCACTTGGACTATGTAGGTTCCCTATCAGGCACTTGGACTATGTGGGTTAACTAGCGGGTCCTTGAACTATGTAGTGTAACTAGCGGCACTTGGACTATCTATGTTAACTAGCGGGCCCTTTGACTATGTAGATTCCCTAGCGGGCACTTCGACTATGTAGGTTCCCTAGCGGGCACTTAGACTCTGTATGTTCCCTAGCGGGCACTTGGACTATATATGTTCCTTACGGACACTTGAACTATGTAAGTTAACTACCGGGCACTTGGACAATGTAGGTTAACTAGCGGGCCCTTAGACTATCCAGGTTACCTAGCGGGCACTTGGACTATGTAGGTTAACTACCGTGCACTTGCACTATCTAGTTTACCTAGTGGGCACTTGGACTATGTACGTTCCCTAGTGGGCACTTGGACTATCTATGTTAACTAGCGGGCACTTGGACTATGTAGGTTAACTAGGGGACACT
Organism: Tenrec ecaudatus; assembly: GCF_050624435.1. Taxonomy (NCBI): domain Eukaryota; kingdom Metazoa; phylum Chordata; class Mammalia; order Afrosoricida; family Tenrecidae; genus Tenrec; species Tenrec ecaudatus. The sequence goes on from NW_027458065.1 coordinate 35,491, forward strand.
TGCACTATGTAGGTTACCTAGCGGAACTTGGACTATCTAGGTTAACTAGCGGGCACTTGGACTATCTGGGTTAACTAGCGTGCACTTGGAAAAGTAGGTTCTTTAGCGGGCACTTGGACTATCTAGTTTTCCTAGCGGGCACTTGGACTACGTAGGTTAACTAGCGGGCCCTTGGACTATCTAGGTTACATAGCTGGAACTTGGACTATATAGGTTACTTTGCGGGCACTTGGACTATGTAGGTTAACCAAAGACACTTGGACGATCTAGGTTAAATAGTGGGCCCTTGGACTATGTAGGTTAACAAACGGGCATTTGGACGATGTAGGTTACCTAGCAGGCACTTGGACTGTCTAGGTTACCTAGCGGGCACTTGGACTATCTATGTTAACTAGTGGGCACTTGGACTAACTATGTTAACTTCCGGCCACTTGGACTATGTAGGTTAACTAGGGGACACTTGCACTATGTAGGTTACCTAGCGGCACTTGGACTATGTAGGTTAACTAGCGTGCATTTGGACTATGTAGGTTAACTAGAGGACACTTAGACGATCTATGTTAACTAGTGGGCCCTTGGACTATGTAGGTTAACGAACGGGCATTTGGACTATGTAGGTTATCTAGCAGACACTTGGAATGTCTAGGTTACCTAGCGGGCACTTGGCTATCTAGGTTAACGAACGGGCACTTGGACTATCTAGGTTGCCAAGCAGGCATTTGGACTATGTAAGTTACCTAGCGGGCACTTGGACTATCTAAGTTACCTAGCGGGCACTTGGAATATGTAGGTTAACTAGCGGGCACTTGGACTATGTATGTTGCATAGCGGGCAATTGGACTATCTAGGTTATGTAACGGGCACTTGGACTATATAGGTTACCTAGCGGGCCTTTTGACTATGTAGGTTACCTAGAGGGCACTTGGACTATCTAGGTTAACGAACGGGCATTTGGACTATGTAGGTTACCTAGCAGACACTTGGACTGTCTAGGTTACCTAGCGGGCACTTGGCTATCTAGGTTAACGAACGGGCACTTGGACTATCTAGGTTGCCTAGCGGGCATTTGGACTATGTAAGTTACCTAGCGGGCACTTGGACTATCTAAGTTACCTAGCGGGCACTTGGACTATGTAGGTTAACTAGCGGGCACTTGGACTATGTATGTTGCATAGCGGGCAATTGGACTACCTAGGTTATGTAACGGGCACTTGGACTATATAGGTTACCTAGCGGGCCTTTTGACTATGTAGGTTACCTAGCGGGCACTTGGACTATCTAGGTTAACGAAAGGGCATTTGGACTATGTAGGTTACCTAGCGGGCACTTGGATTATCTAGGTTACCTAACAGGAACTTGGAATATCTAGGTTACCTAGCGGGCACTTGGACTATGTAGGTTACCTTGCGGGCACTTGTACTATCTAGGTTACCTAATGGGAACTTGGACTATGTAGGTTAACTAGCGGACACTTGGACGATCTAGGTTAACTAGCAGGCACTTGGAATATCTAGGTTAACTAGCGGGCCCTAGGACTATGTAGGTTAACTAGCGGGCACTTGGACTATCTAGGTTAACTAGCGGGTTCTTGGACTATGTAGGTTAACTAGCGGGCACTTGGACTATCTAGGTTAACTAGCTGACCTTGGACTATGTAGGTTAACTAGTGGGCACTTGGACTATCTAGGTTAACTAGCTGACCTTGGACTATGTAAGTTAACTAGCGGGCACTTGGACTATCTAGGTTAACTAGCGGGTACTTGCACAATGCAGGTTCCCTAGCGGGCACTTTGACTATGTACGTTCCCTAGTGGGCACTTGGACTATATAGGTTCCCTACGGGCACTTGGACTATCTAGGTTCCCTAACGGTCACTTGGAATATGTAGGTTCCCTATCGGGCACTTGGACTATGTAGGTTCCTCTGCGGGCACTTGGACTATGTAGGTTCCCTATCAGGCACTTGGACTATGTAGGTTAACTAGCGGGCCCTTCAACTATGTAGATTAACTAGCGGCACTTGGACTATCTATGTTAACTAGCGGGCCCTTTGACTATGTAGATTCCCTAGCGGGCACTTCGACTATGTAGGTTCCCTAGCGGGCACTTAGACTCTGTATGTTCCCTAGCGGGCACTTGGACTATATATGTTCCTTACGGACACTTGAACTATGTAAGTTAACTACCGGGCACTTGGACAATGTAGGTTAACTAGCGGGCCCTTAGACTATCCAGGTTACCTAGCGGGCACTTGGACTATGTAGGTTAACTACGGTGCACTTGCAGTATCTAGGTTACCTAACGGGCACTTGGACTATGTACGTTCCCTAGTGGGCACTTGGACTATCTATGTTAACTAGCGGGCACTTGGACTATGTAGGTTAACTAGGGGACACTTGCACTATGTAGGTTACCTAGCGGCACTTGGACTATCTAGGTTAACTAGCGGGCACTTGGACTATCTGGGTTAACTAGCGTGCACTTGGACAAGTAGGTTCCTTAGCGGGCACTTGGACTATCTAGTTTACCTAGTGGGCACTTGGACTATGTAGGTTAACTAGCGGGCCCTTGGACTATCTAGGTTACATAGTTGGAACTTGGACTTTATAGGTTACCTTGCGGGCACTTGGACTATGTAGGTTAACCAAAGACACTTGGACGATCTAGGTTAAATAGTGGGCCCTTGGACTATGTAGGTTAAAGAACGGGCATTTGGACTCTGTAGGTTACCTAGCAGGCACTTCGACTGTCTAGGTTACCTAGCGGGCACTTGGACTATCTAGGGTAACGAACGGGCACTTGGACTATCTAGGTTAACTAGCGGGCACTTGGACTATGTAGGTTACCTAGCGGGCACTTGCACTATCTAGGTTACCTAGCGGGCACTTGGACTATGTAGGTTAATTAGCGGGCATTTGGACTATGTAGGTAACCTAGCGGGCACTTGGACAGTCCCGGTTACCTAGCGGGCACTTGGATTTCTAGGTTAATGAATGGGCACTTGGACTATGTAGTGTCCCTAGCGGGCATTTGGATTATTTAGGTTACCTAGTGGGCACTTGGACTATGTAGGTTACCAGCGGGCACTTGGACTATTTAGGGTTACCTAGCAGGCACTTTGACTATCTAGGTTAACGAACGTGCACTTGGACTATGTAGGTAACCTAGCGGGCACTTGGACTGTCTAGGTTACCTAGCAGACATGTGGCCTATCTACGTTAACGAAAGGGCACTTGGATTATGTAGGTTAACTAGCGGACACTTTGATTATCTAGGTTAGCTAACGGGTAATTGGATTATCTAGGTTACCTAGTGGGCTCTTGGACTATGTAGGTTCCCTAGCGGGCACCTGGACTATTTAGGGTTACCTAGCAGGCACTTTGACTATCTAGGTTAACGAACGTGCACTTGGACTATGTAGGTAACCTAGCGGGCACTTGGACTGTCTAGGTTACCTAGCAGGCACTTGGCCTATCTATGTTAACAAACGGGCACTTGGACTATGTAGGTTAACTAGCGGACACTTCGACTATCTAGGTTAGCTAACGGGCAATTGGACTATGTAGGTTCCCTAACGGGCACTTGGACTATATATGTTCCTCTGCGGGCAATTGGACTATCTAGGTTAGGTAACAGGCACTTGGACTATATAGGTTACCAAGCGGGCCCTTTGACTATGTAGGTTACCTAGCGGGCACTTGGACTATCTAGGTTAACGAAAGGGCACTTGGACTATGTAGGTTACCTAGCGGGCACTTGGATTATCTAGGTTAGCTAACAGGAACTTGGAATATCTAGGTGATCTAGCGGACACTTGGACTATGTAGGTTACCTTGCGGGCACTTGTACTATCTAGGTTACCTAACGGGAACTTGGACTATGTAGGTTAACTAGGGGACACTTGGACGATCTAGGTTAACTAGCAGGCACTTGGAATATCTAGGTTAACTAGCGGGCCCTAGGACTATGTAGGTTAACTAGCGGGCACTTGGACTATCTAGGTTAACTAGCTGACCTTGGACTTTGTAGGTTAACTAGTGGGCACTTGGACTATCTAGGTTAACTAGCTGACCTTCGACTATGTAAGTTAACTAGCGGGCACTTGGACTATCTAGGTTAACCAGCGGGAACTTGCACAATGCAGGTTCCCTAGCGGGCACTTTGACTATGTAGGTTCCCTAGTTGGCACTTGGACTATATAGGTTCCCTACGGGCACTTGGACTATCTAGGTTCCCTAACGGGCAATTGGAATATGTAGGTTCCATATCGGGCACTTGGACTATGTAGGTTCCTCTGCGGGCACTTGGACTATGTAGGTTCCCTATCAGGCACTTGGACTATGTAGGTTAACTAGCAGGCCCTTGAACTATGTAGATTAACTAGCAGCACTTGGACTATCTATGTTAACTAGTGGCCCTTTGACTATGTAGATTCCCTAGTGGGCACTTCGACTATGTAGGTTCCTTAGCGGGCACTTAGACTCTGTATGTTCCCTAGCGGGCACTTGGACTATATATGTTCCTTACGGACACTTGAACTATGTAAGTTAACTACCGGGCACTTGGACAATGTAGGTTAACATCGTCCAAGTGCCCGCTAGTTAACTTAGATCGTCCAAGTGCCCGCTAGTTAACCTACATAGTCCAAGGGCCCGCTAGTAAACCTACATAGTGAAAGGGCCCCCCAGTTATCCTAGATCGTCCAAATGTCCGCTAGTTAACCTACATTGTCCAAGTTCCCGCTATTTAACCTACATAATCCAAGTGCCCCTTAGCTAACCTAGATAGTCCAAGGGCCCGCTAGTTGACCTACATACTCCAAGTACCGGCTAATTAACCTATATTGTCCAAGTGCCCGTTAGCTAACCTAGATAGTCCAAGTGCCCGCTAGGGAACCTACATAGTCCAAGTGCCCGTTAGGGAACATACATAGTCCAAGTGCCCGCTAGTTAACCTACATAGTCCAAGTGCCCGCTAGGTAACTTAGATAGTCCAATTGCCCGCTAGGGTATGTACATAGTCCAAGTGCCCGATAGGTAACCTAGATAGTCTAAGTGCCCGCTAGTTAACCTACATAGTCCAACGGCCCGCTAGTTAACCTCCATAGTCCAAGTGCCAGATAGGAAACCAACATAGTCCAAGTGCCCGCTAAGGGACGTACATAGTCCAAGTGCCCGCTAGGGAACCTACATAGACCAAGTGCCCATTAGGAAACCTAGATAGTCCAAGTGCCCGCTAGGGAACCTGCATCGTCCAAGTGCCCGCTAGTTAACTTAGATAGTCCAAGTGCCCGCTAGTTAACCTACATATTCCAAGTGCCCGCTAGTTAACCTAGATCGTCCAAGTGCCCGTTAAGTAACCTAGATAGTCCAAGTGCCCGCTAGGTTACCTACATAGTCCAAGTTCCCGCTAGGTAACCTAGATAGTCCTAGTGCCCATTACCTAACATAGATCAGCCAAGTGCCCGCTAGGCAACCTACATAGTCCAAGTGCCCGTTCGTTAACCTAGAAATCCATGTGCCCGCTAGGTAACCTAGACTGTCCAAGTGCCCGCTAGGTTACCTGCATAGTCCAAGTGCCCGTTAGGTAACCTAGATAGTCCAAGTGCCCACTAGGTAACCTACATAGTATAAGTGCCCGCTAGGTAACCTAGATAGGCCAAGTGCCCGTTAGCTAACCTAGATAGTCCAAGTGCCCGCTAGGTGACCTACATAGTCCTAGTGCCCGCTAGTTAACCAACATTGTCCAAGTGCCCGATACGGAACCCTCATAGTCCAAGTGCCTGTTAGGTAACCTACATAGTCCAAATGCCCGCTAGTAACCTACATATTCAAAGTGCCTGATAGGGAACCTACATAATCCAAGTGCCCGCTAGGTAACCTACATAGTCCAAGGGCCCGCTCGTTAACCTAGTTCGTCCAAGTGTCCGCCAGTTAACCCATATAGTCCAAGTGCCCGCTAAATAACCACGATAGTCAAAGTGCCCGCTAGGTAACCTACATAGTCCAAGTACCCGCTAGTTAACCAACATTTTCCAAGTGCCCAATACGGAACCCTCATAGTCCAAGTGCCCGTTAGGTAACCTACATAGTCCAAATGCCCGCTAGTAACCTACATTGTTCAAGTGCCTGATGGGGAACCTACATAATCCAAGTGCCCGCTAGGGAATTTACATAGTCCAAGTGCCCGTTAGTTAACCTAGATAGTCCAAGTGCCCGCTAGTTAACCTAGATAGTCCAAGTACCCGCTAGGCAACCTAGATAGTTCAACTGCACGCTAGGTAACCTAGATAGTCCAAGTGCCCGCTACGTAACCTACAAAGTCCAAGTGCCCCCTAGGTAACCTATATAGTCCAAATGCCCGCTAGGGCACCTACATAGTGAAATACCCGCTAATTAACCTACATAGTCCAAGTGCCCGCTAGCTAACCTAGATAGTCTAAAGGCCCACTAGTTAACCTACATAGTTCAAGTGCCCGCTAGCTAACCTACATAGTCCAAGTGCCCGCTAGTTAACCTAGATCGTCCAAGTGCCCGCTAGTTAAGCTACATAGTTAAGGGCCGGCTAGTAAACCTACATAGTGAAAGGGCCCGCTAGTTATCCTAGATCGTCCAAATGTCCGCTAGTTAACCTACATTGTCCAAGTTCCCGCTATTTAACCTACATAATCCAAGTGCCCCTTAGCTAACCTAGATAGTCCAAGGGCCCGCTAGTTGACCTACATAGTCCAAGTACCGGCTAATTAACCTATATTGTCCAAGTGCCCGTTAGCTAACCTAGATAGTCCAAGTGCCCGCTAGGGAACCTACATAGTCCAAGTGCCCGTTGGGGAACATACATAGTCCAAGTGCCCGCTAGGTAACCTAGATTGTCCATGTGCCCGCTAGTTAACCTACACAGTCCAAGTGCCCGCTAGGTAACCTAGATAGTCCAAGGGCCCGCTAGTTAACCTAGATAGTCTAAGTGCCCGCTAGGTAACCTTGATAGTCCAAGTGCCCGCTAGGTAACCTACATAGTCCTAGTGCGCGCTAGTTAACCAACATTGTCCAAGTGCCCGATAGCGAAGGTACATAGTCCAAGCGCCCGCTAGTTAACCTACATAGTCCAAGGGCCCAGTAGTTATCCTAGATCATCCAAATGTCCTGTAGGTAACCTACATAGTCCAAGTGCCGGCTACGTAACCTAGATAGTCGAAGTGCCCGTTAGGTAACCTAGATAGTCCAAGTGCCCGCTAGGTAACCTACATATTCCAAGTGCCCGCTAGGTAACCTAGATAGTCCAATGCCCGTTAGCTAACATACATAGTCCAAGAGCACGCTAGGTAACCTACATAGTCCAAGTGCGCGCTAGGTAACCTAGACAGTACAAGTGCCTGGTAGGTCACCTACATAGTGCAAGTCCCCGTTCGCTAACCTAGATAGTCCAAGTGCCCCCTAGGTAACCTACTTTGTCCAAGTGCCCGCTAGGTAAGCTACAAGTCCAAGGGCCCGCTAGTTAACCTACATAGTCCAAGGGCTCGCTAATTAACCTTGATAGTCCATGTGCCGGATAGTTAACCTAGATAGTCCACGTGCCCGCTACGTAACCTAGATAGTCGAAGTGCCCGTTAGGTAACCTAGATAGTCCAAGTGCCCGCTAGGTAACCTACATATTCCAAGTGCCCGCTAGGTAACCTAGATAGTCCAATGCCCGTTAGCTAACATACATAGTCCAAGAGCACGCTAGGTAAACTACATAGTCCAAGTGCGCGCTAGGTAACCTAGACAGTACAAGTGCCTGGTAGGTCACCTACATAGTGCAAGTCCCCGTTCGCTAACCTAGATAGTCCAAGTGCCCGCTACGTAACCTACAAAGTCCAAGTGCCCCCTAGGTAACCTATATATTCCAAATGCCCGCTAGGGCACCTACATAGTGGAAATACCCGCTAATTAACCTACATAGTCAAAGTGCCCGCTAGCTAATCTAGATAGTCTAAAGGCCCACTAGTTAACCTACATAGTTCAAGTGCCCGCTAGCTAACCTACATAGTCCAAGTGCCCGCTCGTTAACCTAGTTCGTCCAAGTGCCTGCTAGGTTACCTGCATAGTCCTAGTGCCCGTTAGGTAACCTAGATAGTCCAAGTGCCCACTAGGTAACCTACATAGTCAAAGTGACCGCTAGGTAGCCTAGATAGTCCAAGTTCCCGTTAGCTAACATACATAGTCCAAGTGCCCGCTAGGTAACCTACATAGTCCCAGTGCCCGTTCGTTAACCTAGATAGTCCACGTGCCCGATAGGTAACTTACACAGTCCAAGTGCCTGCTAGGTCAACTACATAGTCCAAGTCCCCGTTCGCTAACCTAGATAGTGCAAGTGCCTGCTAGGTAACCTACATAGTCCAAGTGCCCGCTAGTTAACCTAGATCGTCCAAGTGCCCGCTAGTTAACCTACATAGTCCAAGGGCCCACTAGTTAACCTAGATCATCCAAATGTCCTGTAGGTAACCTACATAGTCCAAGTGCCCGCTACGTAACCTAGATAATCGAAGTGCCCGTTAGGTAACCTAGATAGTCCAAGTGCCCGCTAGGTAACCTACATATTCCAAGTGCCCGCTAGGTAACCTAGATAGTCCAATGCCCGTTAGCTAACATACATAGTCCAAGAGCACGCTAGGTAACCTACATAGTCCAAATGCGCGCTAGGTAACCTAGACAGTACAAGTGCCTGGTAGGTCACCTACATAGTGCAAGTCCCCGTTCGCTAACCTAGATAGTCCAAGTGCCCGCTAGGTAACCTACTTAGTCCAAGTGCCCGCTAGGTAAGCTACAAGTCCAAGGGCCCGCTAGTTAACCTACATAGTCCAAGGGCTCGCTAGTTAACCTTGATAGTCCATGTGCCGGCTAGTTAACCTAGATAGTCCAAGTGCCCGCTAGTTAACCTACATAGTCCAAGGGCTCCCTAGTTAACCTAGATCGTCCTAATGTCCTCTAGTTCACCTACATAGTCCAAGTGCCCGCTAGGTAACCTAGATAGTCCAAGTGCCCGCTAGGTAACCTACATAGTCCAAGTGCCCGTTAGGTAACCTACATAGTCCAAGTGCCCGTTAGAAAACTATCATAGTCAAAGGGCCTGCTATGGAAGCTACATAGTCCAAGTGCCCGCTAGAGAACCTTCATAGTCAGAGTGCCTGCTAGGGAACCTACATAGTCCAAGTGCCCTTTAGGGAACATATGTAGTCCAAGTGCCCGCTAGGGAACCTAGATAGTCCAAGTGCCCGCTAGGTACCCTACAAAGTCCAAGTGCCCGCTAGGTAATCTATATAGTCCAAATGCCCGCTAGGGCACCTACATAGTCCAAGTGCACGCTAATTAACCTACATAGTCCAAGTGCCCGTTAGCTAACCTAGATAGTCCAAGGGCCAAATAGTTAACCTACATGGTTCAAGTGCCCGCTAGGTAACCTAGCTAATCCAAGTGTCCGCTAGTTAACCTATATCCTCCAAGTGCCCACTAGTTAACATAGATGGTCCAAGTGCCCCCTGGTTAACCTACATAGTCCAAGGGCCCGCTAGTTAACCTACATAGTGCAAGGGCCCGCTAATTAACCTACATAGTCCAAGTGCCCGCTAGGTAACCTACATAGTCCAAGTGCCCGCTAGGTAACCTACATAGTCCAAGTGCAAGACGGGAACCTACATAATCCAAGTGCCCGCTAGGGAACCTACATAGTCCAAATGCCCGTTAGGAAACCTAGATAGTCCAAATGCCCGCTAGGGTACCCACATAGTCCAAGTGCCCGCTAGGGAACCTACATAGTCAAAGTGCCCGCTAGGGAACCTGCATCGTCCAAGTGCCCGCTAGTTAACCTAGATCGTCCAAATGCCCGCTAGTTAACCTACATAGTCCAAGGGCCCACTAGTTAACCTAGATCATCCAAATGGCCTGTAGGTAACCTACATAGTCCAAGTGCCCGCTACGTAACCTAGATAGTTGAAGTGCCAGTTAGGTAACCTAGATAGTCCAAGTGCCCGCTAGGTAACCTACATATTCCAAGTGCCCGCTAGGTAACCTAGATAGTCCAATGCCCGTTAGCTAACATACATAGTCCAAGAGCACGCTAGGTAACCTACATAGTCCAAATGCGCGCTAGGTAACCTAGACAGTACAAGTGCCTGGTAGGTCACCTACATAGTGCAAGTCCCCGTTCGCTAACCTAGATAGTCCAAGTGCCCGCTAGGTAACCTACAAAGTCCAAGTGCCCCCTAGGTAACCTATATAGTCCAAATGCCCGCTAGGGCACCTACATAGTGGAAATACCCGCTAATTAACCTACATAGTCCAAGTGCCCGCTAGGTAACCTAGATAGTCTAAAGGCCCACTAGTTAACCTACATAGTTCAAGTGTCCGCTAGCTAACCTACATAGTCCAAGTGCCCGCTAGTTAACCTAGATCGTCCAAGTGCCCGCTAGTAAACCTACATAGTGAAAGGGCCCGCCAGTTATCCTAGATCGTCCAAATGTCCGCTAGTTAACCTACATTGTCCAAGTTCCCGCTATTTAACCTACATAATCCAAGTGCCCCTTAGCTAACCTAGATAGTCCAAGGGCCCGCTAGTTGACCTACATAGTCCAAGTACCGGCTAATTAACCTATATTGTCCAAGTGCCCGTTAGCTAACCTAGATAGTCCAAGTGCCCGCTAGGGAACCTACATAGTCCAAGTGCCCGTTAGGGAACATACATAGTCCAAGTGCCCCCTAGTTAACCTACATAGTCCAAGTGCCCGCTAGGTAACTTAGATAGTCCAAGTGCCCGCTAGGGTATGTACATAGTCCAAGTGCCCGATAGGTAACCTAGATAGTCTAAGTGCCCGCTAGTTAACCTACATAGTCCAACGGCCCGCTAGTTAACCTCCATAGTCCAAGTGCCAGATAGGAAACCAACATAGTCCAAGTGCCCGCTAAGGGACGTACATAGTCCAAGTGCCCGCTAGGGAACCTACATAGACCAAGTGCCCGTTAGGGAACCTAGATAGTCCAAGTGCCCGCTAGGGAACCTGCATCGTCCAAGTGCCCGCTAGTTAACTTAGATCGTCCAAGTGCCCGCTAGTTAACCTACATAGTCCAAGGGCCCGCTAGTAAACCTACATAGTGAAAGGGCCCGCCAGTTATCCTAGATCGTCCAAATGTCCGCTAGTTAACCTACATTGTCCAAGTTCCCGCTATTTAACCTACATAATCCAAGTGCCCCTTAGCTAACCTAGATAGTCCAAGGGCCCGCTAGTTGACCTACATAGTCCAAGTACCGGCTAATTAACCTATATTGTCCAAGTGCCCGTTAGCTAACCTAGATAGTCCAAGTGCCCGCTAGGGAACCTACATAGTCCAAATGCGCGCTAGGTAACCTAGACAGTACAAGTGCCTGGTAGGTCACCTACATAGTGCAAGTCCCCGTTCGCTAACCTAGGTAGTCCAAGTGCCCGCTAGGTAACCTACTTAGTCCAAGTGCCGCTAGGTAAGCTACAAGTCCAAGGGCCCGCTAGTTAACCTACATAGCCCAAGGGCTCGCTAGTTAACCTTGATAGTCCATGTGCCGTCTAGTTAACCTAGATAGTCCAAGTGCCCGCTAGTTAACCTACATAGTCCAAGGGCCCACTAGTTAACCTAGATCGTCCTAATGTCCTCGAGTTCACCTACATAGTCCAAGTGCCCGCTACGTAACCTAGATAGTCCAAGTGCCCGCTAGGTAACCTACATAGTCCAAGTGCCCGTTAGCTAACATACATAGTCCAAGTGCCCGTTAGAAAACTTTCATAGTCAAAGGGCCTGCTATGGAACCTACATAGTCCAAGTGCCCGCTAGAGAACCTTCATAGTCAGAGTGCCTGCTAGGGAACCTACATAGTCCAAGTGCACTTTAGGGAACATATGTAGTCCAAGTGCCCGCTAGGGAACCTAGATAGTCCAAGTGCCCGCTGGGTAACCTACAAAGTCCAAGTGCCCGCTAGGTAATCTATATAGTCCAAATGCCCGCTAGGGCACCTACATAGTCCAAGTGCACGCTAATTAACCTACATAGTCCAAGTGCCCGTTTGCTAACCTAGATAGTCCAAGGGCCAAATAGTTAACCTACATGGTTCAAGTGCCCGCTAGGTAACCTAGCTAATCCAAGTGTCCGCTAGTTAACCTATATCCTCCAAGTGCCCACTAGTTAACATAGATTGTCCAAGTGCCCCCTGGTTAACCTACATAGTCCAAGGGCCCGCTAGTTAACCTACATAGTGCAAGGGCCCGCTAATTAACCTACATAGTCCAAGTGCCCGCTAGGTAACCTACATAGTCCAAGTGCAAGACGGGAACCTACGTAATCCAAGTGCCCGCTAGGGAACCTACATAGTCCAAATGCCCGTTAGGAAACCTAGATAGTCCAAATGCCCGCTAGGGTACCCACATAGTCCAAGTGCCCGCTAGGTAACCTACATAGTCAAAGTGCCCGCTAGGGAACCTGCATCGTCCAAGTGCCCGCTAGTTAACCTAGATCGTCCAAGTGCCCGCTAGTTAACCTACATGGTCCAAGGGCCCACTAGTTAACCTAGATCATCCAAATGTCCTGTAGGTAATCTACATAGTCCAAGTGCCCGCTACGTACTCTAGATAGTCGAAGTGCCCGTTAGGTAACCTAGATAGTCCAAGTGCCAGCTAGGTAACCTACATATTCCAAGTGCCCGTTAGGTAACCTAGATAGTCCAATGCCCGTTAGCTAACATACATAGTCCAAGAGCACGCTAGGTAACCTACATAGTCCAAGTGCGCGCTAGGTAACCTAGACAGTACAATTGCCTGGTAGGTCACCTACATAGTGCAAGTCCCCGTTCGCTAACCTAGATAGTCCAAGTGCCCGCTAGGTAACCTACAAAGTCCAAGTGCCCCCTAGGTAACCTATATAGTCCAAATGCCCGCTAGGGCACCTACATAGTGGAAATACCCGCTAATTAACCTACATAGTCCAAGTGCCCGCTAGGTAACCTAGATAGTCTAAAGGCCCACTAGTTAACCTACATAGTTCAAGTGTCCGCTAGCTAACCTACATAGTCCAAGTGCCCGCTAGTTAACCTAGATCGTCCAAGTGCCCGCTAGTAAACCTACATAGTGAAAGGACCCGCCAGTTATCCTAGATCGTCCAAATGTCCGCTAGTTAACCTACATTGTCCAAGTTCCCGCTATTTAACCTACATAATCCAAGTTCCCCTTAGCTAACCTAGATAGTCCAAGGGCCCGCTAGTTGACCTACATAGTCCAAGTACCGGCTAATTAACCTATATTGTCCAAGTGCCCGTTAGCTAACCTAGATAGTCCAAGTGCCCGCTAGGGAACCTACATAGTCCAAGTGCCCGTTAGGGAACATACATAGTCCAAGTGCCCGCTAGTTAACCTACATAGTCCAAGTGCCCGCTAGGTAACTTAGATAGTCCAAGTGCCCGCTAGGGTATGTACATAGTCCAAGTGCCCGATAGGTAACCTAGATAGTCTAAGTGCCCGCTAGTTAACCTACATAGTCCAACGGCCCGCTAGTTAACCTCCATAGTCCAAGTGCCAGATAGGAAACCAACATAGTCCAAGTGCCCGCTAAGGGACGTACATAGTCCAAGTGCCCGCTAGGGAACCTACATAGACCAAGTGCCCGTTAGGGAACCTAGATAGTCCAAGTGCCCGCTAGGGAACCTGCATCGTCCAAGTGCCCGCTAGTTAACTTAGATCGTCCAAGTGCCCGCTAGTTAACCTACATAGTCCAAGGGCCCGCTAGTAAACCTACATAGTGAAAGGGCCCGCCAGTTATCCTAGATCGTCCAAATGTCCGCTAGTTAACCTACATTGTCCAAGTTCCCGCTATTTAACCTACATAATCCAAGTGCCTCTTAGCTAACCTAGATAGTCCAAGGGCCCGCTAGTTGACCTACATAGTCCAAGTACCGGCTAATTAACCTATATTGTCCAAGTGCCCGTTAGCTAACCTAGATAGTCCAAGTGCCCGCTAGGGAACCTACATAGTCCAAATGCGCGCTAGGTAACCTAGACAGTACAAGTGCCTGGTAGGTCACCTACATAGTGCAAGTCCCCGTTCGCTAACCTAGATAGTCCAAGTGCCCGCTAGGTAACCTACTTAGTCCAAGTGCCGCTAGGTAAGCTACAAGTCCAAGGGCCCGCTAGTTAACCTACATAGCCCAAGGGCTCGCTAGTTAACCTTGATAGTCCATGTGCCGGCTAGTTAACCTAGATAGTCCAAGTGCCCGCTAGTTAACCTACATAGTCCAAGGGCCCACTAGTTAACCTAGATCGTCCTAATGTCCTCGAGTTCACCTACATAGTCCAAGTGCCCGCTACGTAACCTAGATAGTCCAAGTGCCCGCTAGGTAACCTACATAGTCCAAGTGCCCGTTAGCTAACATACATAGTCCAAGTGCCCGTTAGAAAACTTTCATAGTCAAAGGGCCTGCTATGGAACCTACATAGTCCAAGTGCCCGCTAGAGAACCTTCATAGTCAGAGTGCCTGCTAGGGAACCTACATAGTCCAAGTGCACTTTAGGGAACATATGTAGTCCAAGTGCCCGCTAGGGAACCTAGATAGTCCAAATGCCCGCTAGGGCACCTACATAGTGGAAATACCCGCTAATTAACCTACATAGTCCAAGTGCCCGCTAGGTAACCTAGATAGTCTAAAGGCCCACTAGTTAACCTACATAGTTCAAGTGTCCGCTAGCTAACCTACATAGTCCAAGTGCCCGCTAGTTAACCTAGATCGTCCAAGTGCCCGCTAGTTAACCTACATAGTCCAAGGGCCCGCTAGTAAACCTACATAGTGAAAGGGCCCGCCAGTTATCCTAGATCGTCCAAATGTCCGCTAGTTAACCTACATTGTCCAAGTTCCCGCTATTTAACCTACATAATCCAAGTGCCCCTTAGCTAACCTAGATAGTCCAATGGCCCGCTAGTTGACCTACATAGTCCAAGTACCGGCTAATTAACCTATATTGTCCAAGTGCCCGTTAGCTAACCTAGATAGTCCAAGTGCCCGCTAGGGAACCTACATAGTCCAAGTGCCCGTTAGGGAACATACATAGTCCAAGTGCCCGCTAGTTAACCTACATAGTCCAAGTGCCCGCTAGGTAACTTAGATAGTCCAAGTGCCCGCTAGGGTATGTACATAGTCCAAGTGCCCGATAGGTAACCTAGATAGTCTAAGTGCCCGCTAGTTAACCTACATAGTCCAACGGCCCGCTAGTTAACCTCCATAGTCCAAGTGCCAGATAGGAAACCAACATAGTCCAAGTGCCCGCTAAGGGACGTACATAGTCCAAGTGCCCGCTAGGGAACCTACATAGACCAAGTGCCCGTTAGGGAACCTAGATAGTCCAAGTGCCCGCTAGGGAACCTGCATCGTCCAAGTGCCCGCTAGTTAACTTAGATCGTCCAAGTGCCCGCTAGTTAACCTACATAGTCCAAGGGCCCGCTAGTAAACCTACATAGTGAAAGGGCCCGCCAGTTATCCTAGATCGTCCAAATGTCCGCTAGTTAACCTACATTGTCCAAGTTCCCGCTATTTAACCTACATAATCCAAGTGCCCCTTAGCTAACCTAGATAGTCCAAGGGCCCGCTAGTTGACCTACATAGTCCAAGTACCGGCTAATTAACCTATATTGTCCAAGTGCCCGTTAGCTAACCTAGATAGTCCAAGTGCCCGCTAGGGAACCGACATAGTCCAAGTGCCCGTTAGGGAACATACATGGTCCAAGTGCCCGCTAGTTAACCAACATAGTCCAAGTGCCCGCTAGTTAACCTACATAGTCCAAGTGCCCGCTAGGTAACTTAGATTGTCCAAGTGCCCGCTAGGGTATGTACATAGTCCAAGTGCCCGATAGGTAACCTAGATAGTCTAAGTGCCCGCTAGTTAACCTACATAGTCCAAGGGCCTGCTAGTTAACCTACATAGTCCAAGTGCCAGATAGGAAACCAACATAGTCCAAGTGCCCGCTAAGGGACGTACATAGTCCAAGTGCCCGCTAGGGAACCTACATAGACCAAGTGCCCGTTAGGGAACCTAGATAGTCCAAGTGCCCGCTAGGTAACCTACATATTCCAAGTGCCCGCTAGGTAACCTAGATAGTCCAATGCCCGTTAGCTAACATACATAGTCCAAGAGCACGCTAAGTAACCTACATAGTCCAAGTGCGCGCTAGGTAACCTAGACAGTACAAGTGCCTGGTAGGTCACCTACATAGTGCAAGTCCCCGTTCGCTAACCTAGATAGTCCAAGTGCCCGCTAGGTAACGTACTTAGTCCAAGTGCCCGCTAGGTAAGCTACAAGTCCAAGGCCCCGCTAGTTAACCTACATAGTCCAAGGGCTCGCTAGTTAACCTTGATAGTCCATGTGCCGGATAGTTAACCTAGATAGTCCAAGTGCCCGCTAGTTAACCTACATAGTCCAAGGGCCCACCAGTTAACCTAGATCGTCCTAATGTCCTCTAGTTCACCTACATAGTCCAAGTGCCCGCTACGTAACCTAGATAGTCCAAGTGCCCGCTAGGTAACCTACATAGTACAAGTGCCCGTTAGCTAACATACATAGTCCAAGTGCCCGTTAGAAAACTTACATAGTCAAAGGGCCTGCTATGGAACCTACATAGTCCAAGTGCCCGCTAGAGAACCTTCATAGTCAGAGTGCCTGCTAGGGAACCTACATAGTCCAAGTGCCCTTCAGGGAACATATGTAGTCCAAGTGCCCGCTAGGGAACCTAGATAGTCCAAGTGCCCGCTAGGTAACCTACAAAGTCCAAGTGCCCGCTAGGTAATCTATATAGTCCAAATGCCCGGTAGGGCACCTACATAGTCCAAGTGCACGCTAATTAACCTACATAGTCCAAGTGCCCGTTTGCTAACCTAGATAGTCCAAGGGCCAAATAGTTAACCTACATGGTTCAAGTGCCCGCTAGGTAACCTAGCTAATCCAAGTGTCCGCTAGTTAACCTATATCCTCCAAGTGCCCACTAGTTAACATAGATTGTCCAAGTGCCCCCTGGTTAACCTACATAGTCCAAGGGCCCGCTAGTTAACCTACATAGTGCAAGGGCCCGCTAATTAACCTACATAGTCCAAGTGCCCGCTAGGTAACCTACATAGTCCAAGTGCAAGACGGGAACCTACATAATCCAAGTGCCCGCTAGGGAACCTAAATAGTCCAAATGCCCGTTAGGAAACCTAGATAGTCCAAATGCCCGGTAGGGTACCCACATAGTCCAAGTGCCCGCTAGGGAACCTACATAGTCAAAGTGCCCGCTAGGGAACCTGCATCGTCCTAGTGCCCGCTAGTTAACCTAGATCGTCCAAGTGCCCGCTAGTTAACCTACATAGTCCAAGGGCCCACTAGTTAACCTAGATCATCCAAATGTCCTGTAGGTAACCTACATAGTCCAAGTGCCCGCTACGTACCCTAGATAGTCGAAGTGCCCGTTAGGTAACCTAGATAGTCCAAGTGCCAGCTAGGTAACCTACATATTCCAAGTGCCCGCTAGGTAACCTAGATAGTCCAATGCCCGTTAGCTAACATACATAGTCCAAGAGCACGCTAGGCAACCTACATAGTCCATGTGCGCGCTAGGTAACCTAGACAGTACAATTGCCTGGTAGGTCACCTACATAGTGCAAGTCCCCGTTCGCTAACCTAGATAGTCCAAGTGCCCGCTAGGTAACCTACAAAGTCCAAGTGCCCCCTAGGTAACCTATATAGTCCAAATGCCCGCTAGGGCACCTACATAGTGGAAATACCCGCTTATTAACCTACATAGTCCAAGTGCCCGCTAGCTAACCTAGATAGTCTAAAGGCCCACTAGTTAACCTACATAGTTCAAGTGTCCGCTAGCTAACCTAAATAGTCCAAGTGCCCGCTAGTTAACCTAGATCGTCCAAGTGCCCGCTAGTTAACCTACACAGTCAAAGTGCCCGCTAGGTAACCTAGATAGTCCAAGGGCCCGCTAGTTAACCTAAACAGTCCAAGTGCCCGCTAGGTAACCTTGATAGTCCAAGTGCCCGCTAGGTAACCTACATAGTCCAAGTGCCCGTTAGCTAACATACATAGTCCAAGTGCCCGTTAGAAAACTTACATAGTCAAAGGGCCTGCTATGGAACCTACATAGTCCAAGTGCCCGCTAGAGAACCTTCATAGTCAGAGTGCCTGCTAGGGAACCTACATAGTCCAAGTGCCCTTCAGGGAACATATGTAGTCCAAGTGCCCGCTAGGGAACCTAGATAGTCCAAGTGCCCGCTAGGTACCCTACAAAGTCCAAGTGCCCGCTAGGTAATCTATATAGTCCAAATGCCCGCTAGGGCACCTACATAGTCCAAGTGCACGCTAATTAACCTACATAGTCCAAGTGCCCGTTTGCTAACCTAGATAGTCCAAGGGCCAAATAGTTAACCTACATGGTTCAAGTGCCCGCTAGGTAACCTAGCTAATCCAAGTGTCCGCTAGTTAACCTATATCCTCCAAGTGCCCACTAGTTAACATAGATTGTCCAAGTGCCCCCTGGTTAACCTACATAGTCCAAGGGCCCGCTAGTTAACCTACATAGTGCAAGGGCCCGCTAATTAACCTACATAGTCCAAGTGCCCGCTAGGTAACCTACATAGTCCAAGTGCAAGACGGGAACCTACATAATCCAAGTGCCCGCTAGGGAACCTAAATATTCCAAATGCCCGTTAGGAAACCTAGATAGTCCAAATGCCCGCTAGGGTACCCACATAGTCCAAGTGCCCGCTAGGGAACCTACATAGTCAAAGTGCCCGCTAGGGAACCTGCATCGTCCAAGTGCCCGCTAGTTAACCTAGATCGTCCAAGTGCCCGCTAGTTAACCTACATAGTCCAAGGGCCCACTAGTTAACCTAGATCATCCAAATGTCCTGTAGGTAACCTACATAGTCCAAGTGCCCGCTACGTACCCTAGATAGTCGAAGTGCCCGTTAGGTAACCTAGATAGTCCAAGTGGCAGCTAGGTAACCTACATATTCCAAGTGCCCGCTAGGTAACCTAGATAGTCCAATGCCCGTTAGCTAACATACATAGTCCAAGAGCACGCTAGGCAACCTACATAGTCCATGTGCGCGCTAGGTAACCTAGACAGTACAATTGCCTGGTAGGTCACCTACATAGTGCAAGTCCCCGTTCGCTAACCTAGATAGTCCAAGTGCCCGCTAGGTAACCTACAAAGTCCAAGTGCCCCCTAGGTAACCTATATAGTCCAAATGCCCGCTAGGGCACCTACATAGTGGAAATACCCGCTAATTAACCTACATAGTCCAAGTGCCCGCTAGGTAACCTAGATAGTCTAAAGGCCCACTAGTTAACCTACATAGTTCAAGTGTCCGCTAGCTAACCTACATAGTCCAAGTGCCCGCTAGTTAACCTAGATCGTCCAAGTGCCCGCTAGTTAACCTACATAGTCCAAGGGCCCGCTAGTAAACCTACATAGTGAAAGGGCCCGCCAGTTATCCTAGATCGTCCAAATGTCCGCTAGTTAACCTACATTGTCCAAGTTCCCGCTATTTAACCTACATAATCCAAGTGCCCCTTAGCTAACCTAGATAGTCCAATGGCCCGCTAGTTGACCTACATAGTCCAAGTACCGGCTAATTAACCTATATTGTCCAAGTGCCCGTTAGCTAACCTAGATAGTCCAAGTGCCCGCTAGGGAACCTACATAGTCCAAGTGCCCGTTAGGGAACATACATAGTCCAAGTGCCCGCTAGTTAACCTACATAGTCCAAGTGCCCGCTAGGTAACTTAGATAGTCCAAGTGCCCGCTAGGGTATGTACATAGTCCAAGTGCCCGATAGGTAACCTAGATAGTCTAAGTGCCCGCTAGTTAACCTACATAGTCCAACGGCCCGCTAGTTAACCTCCATAGTCCAAGTGCCAGATAGGAAACCAACATAGTCCAAGTGCCCGCTAAGGGACGTACATAGTCCAAGTGCCCGCTAGGGAACCTACATAGACCAAGTGCCCGTTAGGGAACCTAGATAGTCCAAGTGCCCGCTAGGGAACCTGCATCGTCCAAGTGCCCGCTAGTTAACTTAGATCGTCCAAGTGCCCGCTAGTTAACCTACATAGTCCAAGGGCCCGCTAGTAAACCTACATAGTGAAAGGGCCCGCCAGTTATCCTAGATCGTCCAAATGTCCGCTAGTTAACCTACATTGTCCAAGTTCCCGCTATTTAACCTACATAATCCAAGTGCCCCTTAGCTAACCTAGATAGTCCAAGGGCCCGCTAGTTGACCTACATAGTCCAAGTACCGGCTAATTAACCTATATTGTCCAAGTGCCCGTTAGCTAACCTAGATAGTCCAAGTGCCCGCTAGGGAACCTACATAGTCCAAGTGCCCGTTAGGGAACATACATGGTCCAAGTGCCCGCTAGTTAACCAACATAGTCCAAGTGCCCGCTAGTTAACCTACATAGTCCAAGTGCCCGCTAGGTAACTTAGATTGTCCAAGTGCCCGCTAGGGTATGTACATAGTCCAAGTGCCCGATAGGTAACCTAGATAGTCTAAGTGCCCGCTAGTTAACCTACATAGTCCAAGGGCCTGCTAGTTAACCTACATAGTCCAAGTGCCAGATAGGAAACCAACATAGTCCAAGTACCCGCTAAGGGACGTACATAGTCCAAGTGCCCGCTAGGGAACCTACATAGACCAAGTGCCCGTTAGGGAACCTAGATAGTCCAAGTGCCCGCTAGGTAACCTACATATTCCAAGTGCCCGCTAGGTAACCTAGATAGTCCAATGCCCGTTAGCTAACATACATAGTCCAAGAGCACGCTAAGTAACCTACATAGTCCAAGTGCGCGCTAGGTAACCTAGACAGTACAAGTGCCTGGTAGGTCACCTACATAGTGCAAGTCCCCGTTCGCTAACCTAGATAGTCCAAGTGCCCGCTAGGTAACGTACTTAGTCCAAGTGCCCGCTAGGTAAGCTACAAGTCCAAGGCCCCGCTAGTTAACCTACATAGTCCAAGGGCTCGCTAGTTAACCTTGATAGTCCATGTGCCGGATAGTTAACCTAGATAGTCCAAGTGCCCGCTAGTTAACCTACATAGTCCAAGGGCCCACCAGTTAACCTAGATCGTCCTAATGTCCTCTAGTTCACCTACATAGTCCAAGTGCCCGCTACGTAACCTAGATAGTCCAAGTGCCCGCTAGGTAACCTACATAGTACAAGTGCCCGTTAGCTAACATACATAGTCCAAGTGCCCGTTAGAAAACTTACATAGTCAAAGGGCCTGCTATGGAACCTACATAGTCCAAGTGCCCGCTAGAGAACCTTCATAGTCAGAGTGCCTGCTAGGGAACCTACATAGTCCAAGTGCCCTTCAGGGAACATATGTAGTCCAAGTGCCCGCTAGGGAACCTAGATAGTCCAAGTGCCCGCTAGGTAACCTACAAAGTCCAAGTGCCCGCTAGGTAATCTATATAGTCCAAATGCCCGGTAGGGCACCTACATAGTCCAAGTGCACGCTAATTAACCTACATAGTCCAAGTGCCCGTTTGCTAACCTAGATAGTCCAAGGGCCAAATAGTTAACCTACATGGTTCAAGTGCCCGCTAGGTAACCTAGCTAATCCAAGTGTCCGCTAGTTAACCTATATCCTCCAAGTGCCCACTAGTTAACATAGATTGTCCAAGTGCCCCCTGGTTAACCTACATAGTCCAAGGGCCCGCTAGTTAACCTACATAGTGCAAGGGCCCGCTAATTAACCTACATAGTCCAAGTGCCCGCTAGGTAACCTACATAGTCCAAGTGCAAGACGGGAACCTACATAATCCAAGTGCCCGCTAGGGAATCTACATAGTCCAAATGCCCGTTAGGAAACCTAGATAGTCCAAATGCCCGCTAGGGTACCCACATAGTCCAAGTGCCCGCTAGGTAACCTACATAGTCAAAGTGCCCGCTAGGGAACCTGCATCGTCCAAGTGCCCGCTAGTTAACCTAGATCGTCCAAGTGCCCGCTAGTTAACCTACATAGTCCAAGGGCCCACTAGTTAACCTAGATCATCCAAATGTCCTGTAGGTAACCTACATAGTCCAAGTGCCCGCTACGTACCCTAGATAGTCGAAGTGCCCGTTAGGTAACCTAGATAGTCCAAGTGCCAGCTAGGTAACCTACATATTCCAAGTGCCCGTTAGGTAACCTAGATAGTCCAATGCCCGTTAGCTAACATACATAGTCCAAGAGCACGCTAGGTAACCTACATAGTCCAAGTGCGCGCTAGGTAACCTAGACAGTACAATTGCCTGGTAGGTCACCTACATAGTGCAAGTCCCCGTTCGCTAACCTAGATAGTCCAAGTGCCCGCTAGGTAACCTACAAAGTCCAAGTGCCCCCTAGGTAACCTATATAGTCCAAATGCCCGCTAGGGCACCTACATAGTGGAAATACCCGCTAATTAACCTACATAGTCCAAGTGCCCGCTAGGTAACCTAGATAGTCTAAAGGCCCACTAGTTAACCTACATAGTTCAAGTGTCCGCTAGCTAACCTACATAGTCCAAGTGCCCGCTAGTTAACCTAGATCGTCCAAGTGCCCGCTAGTTAACCTACATAGTCCAAGGGCCCGCTAGTAAACCTACATAGTGAAAGGGCCCGCCAGTTATCCTAGATCGTCCAAATGTCCGCTAGTTAACCTACATTGTCCAAGTTCCCGCTATTTAACCTACATAATCCAAGTGCCCCTTAGCTAACCTAGATAGTCCAAGGGCCCGCTAGTTGACCTACATAGTCCAAGTACCGGCTAATTAACCTATATTGTCCAAGTGCCCGTTAGCTAACCTAGATAGTCCAAGTGCCCGCTAGGGAACCTACATAGTCCAAGTGCCCGTTAGGGAACATACATAGTCCAAGTGCCCGCTAGTTAACCTACATAGTCCAAGTGCCCGCGAGGTAACTTAGATAGTCCAAGTGCCCGCTAGGGTATGTACATAGTCCAAGTGCCCGATAGGTAACCTAGATAGTCTAAGTGCCCGCTAGTTAACCTACATAGTCCAACGGCCCGCTAGTTAACCTCCATAGTCCAAGTGCCGGATAGGAAACCAACATAGTCCAAGTGCCCGCTAAGGGACGTACATAGTCCAAGTGCCCGCTAGGGAACCTACATAGACCAAGTGCCCGTTAGGGAACCTAGATAGTCCAAGTGCCCGCTAGGGAACCTGCATCGTCCAAGTGCCCACTAGTTAACTTAGATCGTGCAAGTGCCCGCTAGTTAACCTACATAGTCCAAGGGCCCGCTAGTAAACCTACATAGTGAAAGGGCCCGCCAGTTATCCTAGATCGTCCAAATGTCCGCTAGTTAACCTACATTGTCCAAGTTCCCGCTATTTAACCTACATAATCCAAGTGCCCCTTAGCTAACCTAGATAGTCCAAGGGCCCGCTAGTTGACCTACATAGTCCAAGTACCGGCTAATTAACCTATATTGTCCAAGTGCCCGTTAGCTAACCTAGATAGTCCAAGTGCCCGCTAGGGAACCTACATAGTCCAAGTGCCCGTTAGGGAACATACATAGTCCAAGTGCCCGCTAGTTAACCTACATAGTCCAAGTGCCCGCTAGGTAACTTAGATAGTCCAAGTGCCCGCTAGGGTATGTACATAGTCCAAGTGCCCGATAGGTAACCTAGATAGTCTAAGTGCCCGCTAGTTAACCTACATAGTCCAAGGGCCCACTAGTTAACCTCCATAGTCCAAGTGCCAGATAGGGAACCAACATAGTCCAAGTGCCCGCTAAGGGACGTACATAGTCCAAGTGCCCGCTAGGGAACCTACATAGACCAAGTGCCCGTTAGGGAACCTAGATAGTCCAAGTGCCCGCTAGGGAACCTGCATCGTCCAAGTGCCCGCTAGTTAACTTAGATCGTCCAAGTGCCCGCTAGTTAACCTACATAGTCCAAGGGCCCGCTAGTTAACCTAGATCGTCCAAGTGCCCGTTAAGTAACCTAGGTAGTCCAAGTGCCCGCTAGGTTACCTACATAGTCCAAGTTCCCGCTAGGTAACCTAGATAGTCCTAGTGCCCATTACCTAACATAGATCAGCCAAGTGCCCGCTAGGCAACCTACATAGTCCAAGTGCCCGTTCGTTAACCTAGAAATCCATGTGCCCGCTAGGTAACCTAGACTGTCCAAGTGCCCGCTAGGTTACCTGCATAGTCCAAGTGCCCATTAGGTAACCTAGATAGTCCAAGTGCCCACTAGGTAACCTACATAGTATAAGTGCCCGCTAGGTAACCTAGATAGGCCAAGTGCCCGTTAGCTACCCTAGATAGTCCAAGTGCCCGCTAGGTGACCTATATAGTCCTAGTGCCCGCTAGTTAACCAACATTGTCCAAGTGCCCGATACGGAACCCTCATAGTCCAAGTGCCTGTTAGGTAACCTACATAGTCCAAATGCCCGCTAGTAACCTACATAATCAAAGTGCCTGATAGGGAACCTACATAATCCAAGTGCCCGCTAGGTAACCTACATAGTCCAAGGGCCTGCTCGTTAACCTAGTTCATCCAAGTGTCCGCCAGTTAACCTATATAGTCCAAGTGCCCGCTAAATAACCACGATAGTCAAAGTGCCCGCTAGGTAACCTACATAGTCCAAGTTCCCACTAGGTAACCTAGATAGTCCAAGTGTCCGTTACCTAAACTAGATAGTCCAAGTGCCCGCTAGGTAACCTACATAGTCCAAGTACCCGCTAGTTAACCAACATTGTCCAAGTGCCCGATACGGAACCCTCATAGTCCAAGTGCCCGTTAGGTAACCTACATAGTCCAAATGCCCGGTAGTAACCTACATAGTTCAAGTGCCTGATAGGGAACCTACATAATCCAAGTGCCCGCTAGGGAATTTACATAGTCCAAGTGCCCGTTAGTTAACCTAGATAGTCCAAGTGCCCGCTAGTTAACCTAGATAGTCCAAGTACCCGCTAGGCAACGTAGATAGTTCAAGTGCACGCTAGGTAACCTAGATAGTCCAAGTGCCCGCTACGTAACCAACAAAGTCCAAGTGCCCCCTAGGTAACCTATATAGTCCAAATGCCCGCTAGGGCACCTACATAGTGGAAATACCCGCTAATTAACCTACATAGTCCAAGTGCCCGCTAGCTAACCTAGATAGTCTAAAGGCCCACTAGTTAACCTACATAGTTCAAGTGCCCGCTAGCTAACCTACATAGTCCAAATGCCCGCTAGTTGACCTAGATCGTCCAAGTGCCCGCTAGTTAACCTACATAGTCCAAGGGCCCGCTAGTAAACCTACATAGTGAAAGGGCCCGCTAGTTATCCTAGATCGTCCAAATGTCCGCTAGTTAACCTACATTGTCCAAGTTCCCACTATTTAACCTACATAATCCAAGTGCCCCTTAGCTAACCTAGATAGTCCAAGGGCCCGCTAGTTGACCTACATAGTCCAAGTACCGGCTAATTAACCTATATTGTCCAAGTGCCCGTTAGCTAACCTAGATAGTCGAAGTGCCCGCTAGGGAACCTACATAGTCCAAGTGCCCGTTAGGGAACATACATAGTCCAAGTGCCCGCTAGGTAACCTAGATAGTCCATGTGCCCGCTAGTTAACCTACACAGTCCAAGTGCCCGCTAGGTAACCTAGATAGTCCAAGGGCCCGCTAGTTAACCTATACAGTCCAAGTGCCCGCTAGATAACCTTGATAGTCCAAGTGCCCGCTAGGTAACCTACATAGTCCTAGTGCGCGCTAGTTAACAACATTGTCCAAGTGCCCGAAAGCGAAGGTACATAGTCCAAGGGCCCGTTAGGTAACCTACATAGTCCAAATGCCCGCTAGGTAACCTAGATAGTCCATGTGCCCGCTAGTTAACCTACACAGTCCAAGTGCCCGCTAGGTAACCTAGATAGTCCAAGGGCCCGCTAGTTAACCTAAACAGTCCAAGTGCCCGCTAGGTAACCTTGATAGTCCAAGTGCCCGTTAGCTAACATACATAGTCCAAGTGCCCGTTAGAAAACTTACATAGTCAAAGGGCCTGCTATGGAACCTACATAGTCCAAGTGCCCGCTAGAGAACCTTCATAGTCAGAGTGCCTGCTAGGGAACCTACATAGTCCAAGTGCCCTTCAGGGAACATATGTAGTCCAAGTGCCCGCTAGGGAACCTAGATAGTCCAAGTGCCCGCTAGGTAACCTACAAAGTCCAAGTGCCCGCTAGGTAATCTATATAGTCCAAATGCCCGCTAGGGCACCTACATAGTCCAAGTGCACGCTAATTAACCTACATAGTCCAAGTGCCCGTTTGCTAACCTAGATAGTCCAAGGGACAAATAATTAACCTACATGGTTCAAGTGCCCGCTAGGTAACCTAGCTAATCCAAGTGTCCGCTAGTTAACCTATATCCTCCAAGTGCCCACTAGTTAACATAGATTGTCCAAGTGCCCCCTGGTTAACCTACATAGTCCAAGGGCCCGCTAGTTAACCTACATAGTGCAAGGGCCCGCTAATTAACCTACATAGTCCAAGTGCCCGCTAGGTAACCTACATAGTCCAAGTGCAAGACGGGAACCTACATAATCCAAGTGCCCGCTAGGGAACCTAAATAGTCCAAATGCCCGTTAGGAAACCTAGATAGTCCAAATGCCCGGTAGGGTACCCACATAGTCCAAGTGCCCGATAGGGAACCTACATAGTCAAAGTGCCCGCTAGGGAACCTGCATCGTCCAAGTGCCCGCTAGTTAACCTAGATCGTCCAAGTGCCCGCTAGTTAACCTACATAGTCCAAGGGCCCACTAGTTAACCTAGATCATCCAAATGTCCTGTAGGTAACCTACATAGTCCAAGTGCCCGCTACGTACCCTAGATAGTCGAAGTGCCCGTTAGGTAACCTAGATAGTCCAAGTGGCAGCTAGGTAACCTACATATTCCAAGTGCCCGCTAGGTAACCTAGATAGTCCAATGCCCGTTAGCTAACATACATAGTCCAAGAGCACGCTAGGCAACCTACATAGTCCATGTGCGCGCTAGGTAACCTAGACAGTACAATTGCCTGGTAGGTCACCTACATAGTGCAAGTCCCCGTTCGCTAACCTAGATAGTCCAAGTGCCCGCTAGGTAACCTACAAAGTCCAAGTGCCCCCTAGGTAACCTATATAGTCCAAATGCCCGCTAGGGCACCTACATAGTGGAAATACCCGCTAATTAACCTACATAGTCCAAGTGCCCGCTAGGTAACCTAGATAGTCTAAAGGCCCACTAGTTAACCTACATAGTTCAAGTGTCCGCTAGCTAACCTACATAGTCCAAGTGCCCGCTAGTTAACCTAGATCGTCCAAGTGCCCGCTAGTTAACCTACATAGTCCAAGGGCCCGCTAGTAAACCTACATAGTGAAAGGGCCCGCCAGTTATCCTAGATCGTCCAAATGTCCGCTAGTTAACCTACATTGTCCAAGTTCCCGCTATTTAACCTACATAATCCAAGTGCCCCTTAGCTAACCTAGATAGTCCAAGGGCCCGCTAGTTGACCTACATAGTCCAAGTACCGGCTAATTAACCTATATTGTCCAAGTGCCCGTTAGCTAACCTAGATAGTCCAAGTGCCCGCTAGGGAACCTACATAGTCCAAGTGCCCGTTAGGGAACATACATAGTCCAAGTGCCCGCTAGTTAACCTACATAGTCCAAGTGCCCGCTAGGTAACTTAGATAGTCCAAGTGCCCGCTAGGGTATGTACATAGTCCAAGTGCCCGATAGGTAACCTAGATAGTCTAAGTGCCCGCTAGTTAACCTACATAGTCCAACGGCCCGCTAGTTAACCTCCATAGTCCAAGTGCCAGATAGGAAACCAACATAGTCCAAGTGCCCGCTAAGGGACGTACATAGTCCAAGTGCCCGCTAGGGAACCTACATAGACCAAGTGCCCGTTAGGGAACCTAGATAGTCCAAGTGCCCGCTAGGGAACCTGCATCGTCCAAGTGCCCGCTAGTTAACTTAGATCGTCCAAGTGCAGCGCTAGTTAACCTACATAGTCCAAGGGCCCGCTAGTAAACCTACATAGTGAAAGGGCCCGCCAGTTATCCTAGATCGTCCAAATGTCCGCTAGTTAACCTACATTGTCCAAGTTCCCGCTATTTAACCTACATAATCCAAGTGCCCCTTAGCTAACCTAGATAGTCCAAGGGCCCGCTAGTTGACCTACATAGTCCAAGTACCGGCTAATTAACCTATATTGTCCAAGTGCCCATTAGCTAACCTAGATAGTCCAAGTGCCCGCTAGGGAACCGACATAGTCCAAGTGCCCGTTAGGGAACATACATGGTCCAAGTGCCCGCTAGTTAACCAACATAGTCCAAGTGCCCGCTAGTTAACCTACATAGTCCAAGTGCCCGCTAGGTAACTTAGATTGTCCAAGTGCCCGCTAGGGTATGTACATAGTCCAAGTGCCCGATAGGTAACCTAGATAGTCTAAGTGCCCGCTAGTTAACCTACATAGTCCAAGGGCCTGCTAGTTAACCTCCATAGTCCAAGTGCCAGATAGGAAACCAACATAGTCCAAGTGCCCGCTAAGGGACGTACATAGTCCAAGTGCCCACTAGGGAACCTACATAGACCAAGTGCCCGTTAGGGAACCTAGATAGTCCAAGTGCCCGCTAGGTAACCTACATATTCCAAGTGTCCGCTAGGTAACCTAGATAGTCCAATGCCCGTTAGCTAACATACATAGTCCAAGAGCACGCTAAGTAACCTACATAGTCCAAGTGCGCGCTAGGTAACCTAGACAGTACAAGTGCCTGGTAGGTCACCTACATAGTGCAAGTCCCCGTTCGCTAACCTAGATAGTCCAAGTGCCCGCTAGGTAACGTACTTAGTCCAAGTGCCCGCTAGGTAAGCTACAAGTCCAAGGCCCCGCTAGTTAACCTACATAGTCCAAGGGCTCGCTAGTTAACCTTGATAGTCCATGTGCCGGATAGTTAACCTAGATAGTCCAAGTGCCCGCTAGTTAACCTACATAGTCCAAGGGCCCACCAGTTAACCTAGATCGTCCTAATGTCCTCTAGTTCACCTACATAGTCCAAGTGCCCGCTACGTAACCTAGATAGTCCAAGTGCCCGCTAGGTAACCTACATAGTACAAGTGCCCGTTAGCTAACATACATAGTCCAAGTGCCCGTTAGAAAACTTACATAGTCAAAGGGCCTGCTATGGAACCTACATAGTCCAAGTGCCCGCTAGAGAACCTTCATAGTCAGAGTGCCTGCTAGGGAACCTACATAGTCCAAGTGCCCTTCAGGGAACATATGTAGTCCAAGTGCCCGCTAGGGAACCTAGATAGTCCAAGTGCCCGCTAGGTAACCTACAAAGTCCAAGTGCCCGCTAGGTAATCTATATAGTCCAAATGCCCGGTAGGGCACCTACATAGTCCAAGTGCACGCTAATTAACCTACATAGTCCAAGTGCCCGTTTGCTAACCTAGATAGTCCAAGGGCCAAATAGTTAACCTACATGGTTCAAGTGCCCGCTAGGTAACCTAGCTAATCCAAGTGTCCGCTAGTTAACCTATATCCTCCAAGTGCCCACTAGTTAACATAGATTGTCCAAGTGCCCCCTGGTTAACCTACATAGTCCAAGGGCCCGCTAGTTAACCTACATAGTGCAAGGGCCCGCTAATTAACCTACATAGTCCAAGTGCCCGCTAGGTAACCTACATAGTCCAAGTGCAAGACGGGAACCTACATAATCCAAGTGCCCGCTAGGGAATCTACATAGTCCAAATGCCCGTTAGGAAACCTAGATAGTCCAAATGCCCGCTAGGGTACCCAC
The DNA here is from genome assembly GCF_050624435.1 of Tenrec ecaudatus. NCBI lineage: Eukaryota > Metazoa > Chordata > Mammalia > Afrosoricida > Tenrecidae > Tenrec > Tenrec ecaudatus. The sequence goes on from NW_027458065.1 coordinate 65,323, forward strand.
ATAGTCCAAGTGCCCGCTAGGGAACCTACATAGTCAAAGTGCCCGCTAGGGAACCTGCATCGTCCAAGTGCCCGCTAGTTAACCTAGATCGTCCAAGTGCCCGCTAGTTAACCTACATAGTCCAAGGGCCCACTAGTTAACCTAGATCATCCAAATGTCCTGTAGGTAACCTACATAGTCCAAGTGCCCGCTACGTACCCTAGATAGTCGAAGTGCCCGTTAGGTAACCTAGATAGTCCAAGTGCCAGCTAGGTAACCTACATATTCCAAGTGCCCGTTAGGTAACCTAGATAGTCCAATGCCCGTTAGCTAACATACATAGTCCAAGAGCACGCTAGGTAACCTACATAGTCCAAGTGCGCGCTAGGTAACCTAGACAGTACAATTGCCTGGTAGGTCACCTACATAGTGCAAGTCCCCGTTCGCTAACCTAGATAGTCCAAGTGCCCGCTAGGTAACCTACAAAGTCCAAGTGCCCCCTAGGTAACCTATATAGTCCAAATGCCCGCTAGGGCACCTACATAGTGGAAATACCCGCTAATTAACCTACATAGTCCAAGTGCCCGCTAGGTAACCTAGATAGTCTAAAGGCCCACTAGTTAACCTACATAGTTCAAGTGTCCGCTAGCTAACCTACATAGTCCAAGTGCCCGCTAGTTAACCTAGATCGTCCAAGTGCCCGCTAGTTAACCTACATAGTCCAAGGGCCCGCTAGTAAACCTACATAGTGAAAGGGCCCGCCAGTTATCCTAGATCGTCCAAATGTCCGCTAGTTAACCTACATTGTCCAAGTTCCCGCTATTTAACCTACATAATCCAAGTGCCCGCTAGGGAATCTACATAGTCCAAATGCCCGTTAGGAAACCTAGATAGTCCAAATGCCCGCTAGGGTACCCACATAGTCCAAGTGCCCGCTAGGTAACCTACATAGTCCAAGTGCCCGCTAGGTAACCTAGATAGTCTAAAGGCCCACTAGTTAACCTACATAGTTCAAGTGTCCGCTACCTAACCTACATAGTCCAAGTGCCCGCTAGTTAACCTAGATCGTCCAAGTGCCCGCTAGTTAACCTACATAGTCCAAGGGCCCACTAGTTAACCTAGATCATCCAAATGTCCTGTAGGTAACCTACATAGTCCAAGTGCCCGCTACGTACCCTAGATAGTCGAAGTGCCCGTTAGGTAACCTAGATAGTCCAAGTGCCAGCTAGGTAACCTACATATTCCAAGTGCCCGCTAGGTAACCTAGATAGTCCAATGCCCGTTAGCTAACATACATAGTCCAAGAGCACGCTAGGTAACCTACATAGTCCAAGTGCGCGCTAGGTAACCTAGACAGTACAATTGCCTGGTAGGTCACCTACATAGTGCAAGTCCCCGTTCGCTAACCTAGATAGTCCAAGTGCCCGCTAGGTAACCTACAAAGTCCAAGTGCCCCCTAGGTAACCTATATAGTCCAAATGCCCGTTAGGGCACCTACATAGTCAAAATACCCGCTAATTAACCTACATAGTCCAAGTGCCCGCTAGCTAACCTAGATAGTCTAAGGGCCCACTAGTTAACCTACATAGTTCAAGTTCCCGCTAGCTAACCTACATAGTCCAAGTGCCCGCTAGTTAACCTAGATCGTCCCAGTGCCCGCTAGTTAACCTACATAGTCCAAGGGCCCGCTAGTTAACCTACATAGTGAAAGGGCCCGCTAGTTAACCTAGATCGTCCAAATGTCCGCTAGTTAACCTACATTGTCCAAGTGCCCGCTATTTAACCTACATAATCCAATTGCCCCTTAGCTAACCTAGATAGTCCAAGGGCCTGCTAGTTGACCTACATAGTCCAAGTACCGGCTAATTAACCTATATTGTCCAAGTGCCCGTTAGCTAACCTAGATAGTCCAAGTGCCCTCTAGGGAACCTACATAGTCCAAGTGCCCGTTAGGGAACGTACATAGTCCAAGTGCCCGCTTGTAACCTAGATAGTCCATGTGCCCGCTAGTTAACCTACATAGTACAAGTGCCCGCTAGGTAACCTAGATAGTCCAAGGGCCCGCTAGTTAACCTATATAGTCCAAGTGCCCGATAGGTAACCTACATAGTCCTAGTGCGCGCTAGTTAACCAACATTGTCCAAGTGCCAGATAGCGAAGGTACATAGTCCAAGTGCCCGCTAGTAACCTACATAGTCCAAGTGCCCGATAGGGAACCTATATAATCCAAGTGCCCGCTTGGGAACCTACATACTCCAAGTGCCCGTTAGGTAACCTAGATAGTCCAAATGCCCACTATGGAACCCAAATAGTGAAAGTGCCCGCTAGGGAACTTACATAGTTCAAGTGCCCAATAGGTAACCAAGATACTCCAAGTGCCCGCTAGGTAACCTACATAGTCCAAGTACCCTCTAATTAACCTACATTGTCCAAGTGCCCGTTAGCTAACCTTGATAGCCAAAGAGCCAAATAGTTAACCTACATGGTTCAAGTGCCCGCTAGGTAACATAGCTAATCCAAGTGTCCGCTAGTTAACCTATATCCTCCAAGTACCCACTAGTTAACCTAGATGGACCAAGTGCCCGCTGGTTAACCTACATAGTCCAAGGGCCCGCTAGTTAACCTACATAGTGCAAGGGCCCGCTAGTTAATCTACATAGTCCAAGTGCCCGCTAGGTAACCTACATAGTCCAAGTGCAAGACGGGAACCTACATAATCCAAGTGCCCGCTAGGGAACCTACATAGTCCAAATGCCCGTTTGGAAACCTAGATAGTCCAAATGCCCTCTAGGGTACCCACATAGTCCAAGTGCCTGCTAGGGAACCTACATAGTCAAAATGCCCGCTAGGGAACTTGCATCGTCCAAGTGCCCGCTAGTTAACCTAGATTGTCCAAGTTCCTGTTAGCTAACCTACATACTCCAAGTGCCCGTTCGTTAACCTAGATTGTCCAAGTGCCCGCTAGGTAACCTACATAGTCCAAGTGCCTGCTAGGTAACTTAGATAGTCCAAGTGCCCATTAGCTAACAGAGATAGTCCAAGTGCCCGCTAGGTAACCACATAGTCCAAGTGCCCGTTCGTTAACCTAGATATTCCAAGTGCCCGCTAGGTAACCTAGACAGTCCAAGTGCCTGCTAGGTAACCTACATATTCCAAGTGCCCGTTTGCTAGCCTAGATCGTCAAAGTGCCCGCTAGTTAACCTACATAGTCCAAGGGCCCGCTAGGGAACCCACATAGTCCAAGTTCCCGTTAGAGAACTTACATAGTCAAAGGTTCTGCTATGGAACCTACATAGTCCAAATGCCCACTAGGGAACCTTCATAGTCCGAGTGCCTGCTAGGGAACCTACATAGTCCAAGTGCCCTTTAGGGAACCTATGTAGTCCAAGTGCCCGCTAAGGAACCTAGATAGTCCAAGTGCCTGCTAGGTAACCCAGATAGTCCAAGTGCCCGCTAGGTAACCTACAAAGTCCAAGTGCCCGCTAGGTAATCTATATAGTCCAAATGCCCGCTAGGGCACCTACATAGTCCAAGTGCACGCTAATTAACCTACATAGTCCAAGTGCCCGTTAGCTAACCTAGATAGTCCAAGGTCCAAATAGTTAACCTACATGGTTCAAGTGCCTGCTAGGTAACCTAGCTAATCCAAGTGTCCGCTAGTTAACCTATATCGTGAAGTGCCCGCTAGTTAACCTAGATCGTCCAAGTGCCCGTTAAGTAACCTAGATAGTCCAAGTGCCCGCTAGGTTACCTACATAGTCCAAGTTCCCGCTAGGTAACCTAGATAGTCCTAGTGCCCGTTACCAAACATAGATCGGCCAAGTGCCCGCTAGGCAACCTACATAGTCCAAGTGCCCGTTCGTTAACCTAGAAATCCATGTGCCCGCTAGGTAACCTAGACAGTCCAAGTGCCCGCTAGGTTACCTGCATAGTCCAAGTGCCCGTTAGGTAACCTAGATAGTCCAAGTGCCCGCTAGGTAACCTAGATAGTCCAAGTTCCTGTTAGCTAACCTAGATAGTCCAAGTGCCCGCTAGTTAACCTACATAGTCCAAGGGCCCGCTCGTTAACCTAGTTCGTCCAAGTGTCCGCTAGTTAACCTATACAGTCCAAGTGCGCGCTAAATAACCAAGATAGTCAAAGTGCCCGCTAGGTAACCTACATAGTCCAAGTTCCCACTAGGTAACCTACATAGTCCAAGTGCCCGTTACCTAACCTAGATAGTCCAAGTGCCCGCTAGGTAACCTACATAGTCCTAGTGCCCGCTAGTTAACCAACATTGTCCAATTGCCCGATACGGAACCCTCATAGTCCAAGTGCCCGTTAGGTAACCTACATAGTCCAAATGCCCGCTAGTAACCTACATAGTCCAAGTGCCTGATAGGGAACCTACATAATCCAAGTGTCCGCTAGGGAATTTACATAGTCCAAGTGCCCGTTAGTGAAACTAGATAGTCCAAGTGCCCGCTAGTTAACCTAGATAGTCCAAGTACCCGCTAGGTAACGTAGATAGTTCAAGTGCACGCTAGGTAACCTAGATAGTCCAAGTGCCCGCTACGTAACCTACAAAGTCCAAGTGCCCCCTAGGTAACCTATATAGTCCAAATGCCCGTTAGGGCACCTACATAGTCAAAATATCCGCTAATTAACCTACATAGTCCAAGTGCCCGCTAGCTAACCTAGATAGTCTAAGGGCCCACTAGTTAACCTACATAGTTCAAGTTCCCGCTAGCTAACCTACATAGTCCAAGTGCCCGCTAGTTAACCTAGATCGTCCCAGTGCCCGCTAGTTAACCTACGTAGTCCAAGGGCCCGCTAGTTAACCTACATAGTGAAAAGGCCCGCTAGTTAACCTAGATCGTCCAAATGTCCGCTAGTTAACCTACATTGTCCAAGTGCCCACTATTTAACCTACATAATACAAGTGCCCCTTAGCTAACCTAGATAGTCCAAGGGCCTGCTAGTTGACCTACATAGTCCAAGTACCGGCTAATTAACCTATATTGTCCAAGTGCCCATTAGCTAACCTAGATAGTCCAAGTGCCCGCTAGGGAACCTACATAGTCCAAGTGCCCGTTAGGGAACGTACATAGTCAAAGTGCCCGCTAGGTAACCTAGATAGTCCATGTGCCCGCTAGTTAACCTACATAGTCCAAGTGCCCGCTACGTAACCTAGATAGTCCAAGGGCCCGCTAGTTAACCTATATAGTCCAAGTGCCCGATAGGTAACCTACATAGTCCTAGTGCGCGCTAGTTAACCAACATTGTCCAAGTGCCAGATAGCGAAGGTACATAGTCCAAGTGCCCGCTAGTAACCTACATAGTCCAAGTGACCGATAGGGAACCTACATAATCCAAGTGCCCGGTAGGGAACCTACATACTCCAAGTGCCCGTTAGGTAACCTAGATAGTCCAAATGCCCGCTATGGAACCCACGTAGTGAAAGTGCCCGCTAGGGAACTTACATAGTTCAAGTGCCTAATAGGTAACCAAGATACTCCAAGTGCCCGCTAGGTAACCTACATAGTCCAAGTACCCTCTAATTAACCTACATTGTCCAAGTGCCTCTTAGCTAACCTAGATAGTCCAAGGGCCAAATAGTTAACCTACATGGTTCAAGTGCCCGCTAGGTAACCTAGCTAATCCAAGTGTCCGCTAGGTAACCTAGCTAATCCAAGTGTCCGCTAGTTAACCTATATCCTCCAAGTGCCCACTAGTTAACCTAAATGGTCCAAGTGCCCGCTGGTTAACCTACATAGTCCAAGGGCCCGCTAGTTAACCTACATAGTGCAAGGGCCCGCTAATTAACCTACATAGTCCAAGTGCACGCTAGGTAACCTACATAGTCCAAGTGCAAGACGGGAATCTACATAATCCAAGTGCCCGCTAGGGAACCTACATAGTCCAAATGCCCGTTAGGAAGCCTTGATAGTCCAAATGCCCACAAGGGTACCCACAAAGTCCAAGTGCCCGCTAGGGAACCTACATAGTCAAAGTGCCCGCTAGGGAACCTGCATCGTCCAATTGCCCGCTAGTTAACCTAGATTGTCCAAGTTCCTGTTAGCTAACCTACATAATCCAAGTGCCCGTTCGTTAACCTAGATTGTCCAAGTGCCCGCTAGGTAACCTACATAGTCCAAGTGCCCGCTAGGTAACTTAGATAGTCCAAGTGCCCATTAGCTAACAGAGATAGTCCTAGTGCCCGCTAGGTAACCACATAGTCCAAGTGCCCGTTCGTTAACCTAGATAGTCCAAGTGCCCGCTAGGTAACCTAGACAGTCCAAGTGCCTGCTAGGTAACCTACATATTCCATGTGCCCGTTTGCTAACCTAGATCGTCAAAGTGCCCGCTAGTTAACCTACATAGTCCAAGGGCCTGCTAGTTAACCTAGATAGTCCAAGTGCCCGCTAGTTAACCTACATAGTACAAGGACCCGCTAGTTAACCTACATATTCCTAGTGCCCGCTAGTTAACCTATATTGTCCAAATCCCTGATCGGGAACCTACATAGTCCAAGTATCCGCTAGGTAACCTACATAGTCCAAATGCCCCCTAGTAACGTACATAGTCCAAGTGCCCGCTAGAGAACCTACATAGTCCAAGTGCCCGTTAGGTAACCTAGATAGTCCAAAGGCCCGCTAGGGAACCCACATAGTCCAAGTTCCCGTTAGAGAACTTACATAGTCAAAGGGCCTGCTATGGAACCTACATAGTCCAAGTGCCCACTAGGGAACCTTCATAGTCCGAGTGCCTGCTAGGGAACCTACATAGTCCAAGTGCCCTTTAGGGAACCTATGTAGTCCAAGTGCCCGCTAAGGAACCTAGATAGTCCAAGTGCCCGCTAGGTAACTCAGATAGTCCAAGTGCCCGCTAGGTAACCTACAAAGTCCAAGTGCCCGCTAGGTAATCTATATAGTCCAAATGCCCGCTAGGGCACCTACATAGTCCAAGTGCACGCTAATTAACCTACATAGTCCAAGTACCAGTTAGCTAACCTAGATAGTCCAAGGTCCAAATAGTTAACCTACATGGTTCAAGTGCCCGCTAGGTAACCTAGCTAATCCAAGTGTCCGCTAGTTAACCTATATCGTGAAGTGCCCGCTAGTTAACCTAGATCGTCCAAGTGCCCGTTAAGTAACCTAGATAGTCCAAGTGCCCGCTAGGTTACCTACTTAGTCCAAGGGACCGCTCGTTAACCTAGTTCGTCCAAGTGTCCGCTAGTTAACCTATATAGTCCAAGTGCCCGCTAAATAACCAAGATAGTCAAAGTGCGCGCTAGGTAACCTACATAGTCCAAGTTCCCACTAGGTAACCTAGATAGTCCAAGTGCCCGTTACCTAACCTAGATAGTCCAAGTGCCCGGTAGGTAACCTACATAGTCCTAGTGCCCGCTAGTTAACCAACATTGTCCAAGTGCCCGATAAGGAACCCTCATAGTCCAAGTGCCCGTTAGGTAACCTACATAGTCCAAATGCCCGCTAGTAACCTACATAGTCCAAGTGCCTGATAGGGAACCTACATAATCCAAGTGTCCGCTAGGGAATTTACATAGTCCAAGTGCCCGTTAGTGAACCTAGATAGTCCAAGTGCCCGCTAGTTAACCTAGATAGTCCAAGTACCCGCTAGGTAACGTAGATAGTTCAAGTGCACGCTAGGTAACCTAGATAGTCCAAGTGCCCGCTACGTAACCTACAAAGTCCAAGTGCCCCCTAGGTAACCTATATAATCCAAATGCCCGCTAGGGCACCTACATAGTCAAAATACCCACTAATTAACCTACATAGTCCATGTGCCCGCTAGCTAACCTAGATAGTCTAAGGGCCCACTAGTTAACCTACATAGTTCAAGTTCCCGCTAGCTAACCTACATAGTCCAAGTGCCCGCTAGTTAACCTAGATCGTCCCAGTGCCCGCTAGTTAACCTACATAGTCCAAGGGCCCGCTAGTTAACCTACATAGTGAAAGGGCCCGGAGTTAACCTAGATCGTCCAAGTGCCCGCTATTTAACCTACATAATCCAAGTGCCCCTTAGCTAACCTAGATAGTCCAAGGGCCTGCTAGTTGACCTACATAGTCCAAGTACCGGCTAATTAACCTATATTGTCCAAGTGCCCGTTAGCTAACCTAGATAGTCCAAGTGCCCGCTAGGGAACCTACATAGTCCAAGTGCCCGTTAGGGAACGTACATAGTCCAAGTGCCCGCTAGGTAACCTAGATAGTCCATGTGCCCGCTAGTTAACCTACATAGTCCAAGTGCCCGCTAGGTAACCTAGATAGTCCTAGTGCGCGCTAGTTAATCAACATTGTCCAAGTGCCAGATAGCGAAGGTACATAGTCCAAGTGCCCGCTAGTAACCTACATAGTCCAAGTGCCCGATAGGGAACCTACATACTCCAAGTGCCCGTTAGGTAACCTAGATAGTCCAAATGCCCACTATGGAACCCACATAGTGAAAGTGCCCGCTAGGGAACTTACATAGTTCAAGTGCCCAATAGGTAACCAAGATACTCCAAGTGCCCGCTAGGTAACCTACATAGTCCAAGTACCCTCTAATTAACCTATATTGTCCAAGTGCCCGTTAGATAACCTAGATAGTCCAAGGGCCAAATAGTTAACCTACATGGTTCAAGTGCCCGCTAGGTAACCTAGCTAATCCAAGTGTCCGCTAGTTAACCTATATCCTCCAAGTGCCCACTAGTTAACATAGATGGTCCAAGTGCCCGCTGGTTAACCTACATAGTCCAAGGGCCCGCTAGTTAACCTACATAGTGCAAGGGCCCGCTAGTTAACCTACATAGTCCAAGTGCCCGCAAGGTAACCTACATAGTCCAAGTGCAAGACTGGAACCTACATAATCCAAGTGCCCGCTAGGGAACCTACATAGTCCAAATGCCCGTTTGGAAACCTATATAGTCCAAATGCCCGCTAGGGTACCCACATAGTCCAAGTGCCCGCTAGGGAACCTACATAGTCAAAATGCCCGCTAGGGAACCTGCATCGTCCAAGTGCCCGCTAGTTAACCTAGATTGTCCAAGTTCCTGTTAGCTAACCTACATAGTCCAAGTGCCCGTTCGTTAACCTAGATTGTCCAAGTGCCCGCTAGGTAACCTACATAGTCCAAGAGCCCGCTAGGTAACTTAGATAGTCCAAGTGCCCGTTAGCTAACAGAGATAGTCCAAGTGCCCGCTAGGTAACCACATAGTCCAAGTGCCCGTTCGTTAACCTAGATAGTCCAAGTGCCCGCTAGGTAACCTAGACAGTCCAAGTGCCTGCTAGGTAACCTACATATTCCAAGTGCCCGTTTGCTAGCCTAGATCGTCAAAGTGCCCGCTAGTTAACCTACATAGTCCAAGGGCCCGCTAGGGAACCCACATAGTCCAAGTTCCCGTTAGAGAACTTACATAGTCAAAGGTTCTGCTATGGAACCTACATAGTCCAAATGCCCACTAGGGAACCTTCATAGTATGAGTGCCTGCTAGGGAACCTACATAGTCCAAGTGCCCTTTAGGGAACCTATGTAGTCCAAGTGCCCGCTAAGGAACCTAGATAGTCCAAGTGCCCGCTAGGTAACCCAGATAGTAAAAGTGCCCGCTAGGTAACCTACAAAGTCCAATTGCCCGCTAGGTAATCTATATAGTCCAAATGCCCGCTAGGGCACCTACATAGTCCAAGTGCACGCTAATTAACCCACATAGTCCAAGTGCCCGTTAGCTAACCTAGATAGTCCAAGGTCCAAATAGTTAACCTACATGGTTCAAGTGCCCGCTAGGTAACCTAGCTAATCCAATTGTCCGCTAGTTAACCTATATCGTGAAGTGCCCGCTAGTTAACCTAGATCGTCCAAGTGCCCGTTAAGTAACCTAGATAGTCCAAGTGCCCGCTAGGTTACCTAGATAGTCCTAGCGCCCGCTACCAAACATACATCGGCCAAGTGCCCGCTAGGCAACCTACATAGTCCAAGTGCCCGTTCGTTAACCTAGAAATCCATGTGCCCGCTAGGTAACCTAGACAGTCCAAGTGCCCGCTAGGTTACCTGCATAGTCCAAGTGCCCGTTAGGTAACCTAGATAGTCCAAGTGCCCGCTAGGTAACCTAGATAGTCCAAGTTCCTGTTAGCTAACCTAGATAGTCCAAGTGCCCGCTTGGTAACCTACATAGTCCAAGGGCCCGCTCGTTAACCTAGTTCGTCCAAGTGCCCGCTAGTTAACCTACATAGTACAAGGACCCGCTAGTTAACCTACAAAGTCCTAGTGCCCGCTAGTTAACCTACATTGTCCAAGTCCCTGATCGGGATCCTACATAGTCCAAGTATCCGCTAGGTAACCTACATAGTCCAAATGCCCCCTAGTAACGTACATAGTCCAAGTGCCCGCTAGAGAACCTACATAGTCCAAGTGCCCGTTAGGTAACCTAGATAGTCCAAAGGCCCGCTAGGGAACCCACATAGTCCAAGTTCCCGTTAGAGAACAAACATAGTCAAAGGGCCTGCTATGGAACCTACATAGTCCAAGTGCCCACTAGGGAACCTTCATAGTCCGAGTGCCTGCTAGGGAACCTACATAGTCCAAGTGCCCTTTAGGGAACCTATGTAGTCCAAGTGCCCGCTAAGGAACCTAGATAGTCCAAGTGCCCGCTAGGTAACTCAGATAGTCCAAGTGCCCGCTAGGTAACCTACAAAGTCCAAGTGCCCGCTAGGTAATCTATATAGTCCAAATGCCCGCTAGGGCACCTACATAGTCCAAGTGCACGCTAATTAACCTACATAGTCCAAGTACCAGTTAGCTAACCTAGATAGTCCAAGGTCCAAATAGTTAACCTATATGGTTCAAGTGCCCGCTAGGTAACCTAGCTAATCCAAGTGTCCGCTAGTTAACCTATATCGTGAAGTGCCCGCTAGTTAACCTAGATCGTCCAAGTGCCCGTTAAGTAACCTAGATAGTCCAAGTGCCCGCTAGGTTACCTACATAGTCCAAGGGCCCGCTCGTTAACCTAGTTCATCCAAGTGTCCGCTAGTTAAACTATATAGTCCAAGTGCCCGCTAAATAACCAAGATAGTCAAAGTGCGCGCTAGGTAACCTACATAGTCCAAGTTCCCACTAGGTAACCTAGATAGTCCAAGTGCCCGTTACCTAACCTAGATAGTCCAAGTGCCCGCTAGGTAACCTACATAGTCCTAGTGCCCGCTAGTTAACCAACATTGTCCAAGTGCCCGATAAGGAACCCTCATAGTCCAAGTGCCCGTTAGGTAACCTACATAGTCCAAATGCCCGCTAGTAACCTACATAGTCCAAGTGACTGATAGGGAACCTACATAATCCAAGTGTCCGCTAGGGAATTTACATAGTACAAGTGCCCGTTAGTGAACCTACATAGTCCAAGTGCCCGCTAGGGAACCTACATAGTCAAAGTGCCCGCTAGGGAACCTGCATCGTCCAATTGCCCGCTAGTTAACCTAGATTGTCCAAGTTCCTGTTAGCTAACCTACATAATCCAAGTGCCCGTTCGTTAACCTAGATTGTCCAAGTGCCCGCTAGGTAACCTACATAGTCCAAGTGCCCGCTAGGTAACTTAGATAGTCCAAGTGCCCGTTAGCTAACAGAGATAGTCCTAGTGCCCGCTAGGTAACCACATAGTCCAAGTGCCCGTTCGTTAACCTAGATAGTCCAAGTGCCCGCTAGGTAACCTAGACAGTCCAAGTGCCTGCTAGGTAACCTACATATTCCAAGTGCCCGTTTGCTAGCCTAGATCGTCAAAGTGCCCGCTAGTTAACCTACATAGTCCAAGGGCCCGCTAGGGAACCCACATAGTCCAAGTTCCCGTTAGAGAACTTACATAGTCAAAGGTTCTGCTATGGAACCTACATAGTCCAAATGCCCACTAGGGAACCTTCATAGTATGAGTGCCTGCTAGGGAACCTACATAGTCCAAGTGCCCTTTAGGGAACCTATGTAGTCCAAGTGCCCGCTAAGGAACCTAGATAGTCCAAGTGCCCGCTAGGTAACCCAGATAGTCCAAGTGCCCGCTAGGTAACCTACAAAGACCAAGTGCCCGCTAGGTAATCTATATAGTCCAAATGCCCGCTAGGGCACCTACATAGTCCAAGTGCACGCTAATTAACCTACATAGTCCAAGTGCCCGTTAGCTAACCTAGATAGTCCAAGGTCCAAATAGTTAACCTACATGGTTCAAGTGCCCGCTAGGTAACCTAGCTAATCCAATTGTCCGCTAGTTAACCTATATCGTGAAGTGCCCGCTAATTAACCTAGATCGTCCAAGTGCCCGTTAAGTAACCTAGATAGTCCAAGTGCCCGCTAGGTTACCTAGATAGTCCTAGCGCCCGCTACCAAACATACATCGGCCAAGTGCCCGCTAGGCAACCTACATAGTCCAAGTGCCCGTTCGTTAACCTAGAAATCCATGTGCCCGCTAGGTAACCTAGACAGTCCAAGTGCCCGCTAGGTTACCTGCATAGTCCAAGTGCCCGTTAGGTAACCTAGATAGTCCAAGTGCCCGCTAGGTAACCTAGATAGTCCAAGTTCCTGTTAGCTAACCTAGATAGTCCAAGTGCCCGCTTGGTAACCTACATAGTCCAAGGGCCCGCTCGTTAACCTAGTTCGTCCAAGTGCCCGCTAGTTAACCTACATAGTACAAGGACCCGCTAGTTAACCTACAAAGTCCTAGTGCCCGCTAGTTAACCTACATTGTCCAAGTCCCTGATCGGGATCCTACATAGTCCAAGTATCCGCTAGGTAACCTACATAGTCCAAATGCCCCCTAGTAACGTACATAGTCCAAGTGCCCGCTAGAGAACCTACATAGTCCAAGTGCCCGTTAGGTAACCTAGATAGTCCAAAGGCCCGCTAGGGAACCCACATAGTCCAAGTTCCCGTTAGAGAACAAACATAGTCAAAGGGCCTGCTATGGAACCTACATAGTCCAAGTGCCCACTAGGGAACCTTCATAGTCCGAGTGCCTGCTAGGGAACCTACATAGTCCAAGTGCCCTTTAGGGAACCTATGTAGTCCAAGTGCCCGCTAAGGAACCTAGATAGTCCAAGTGCCCGCTAGGTAACTCAGATAGTCCAAGTGCCCGCTAGGTAACCTACAAAGTCCAAGTGCCCGCTAGGTAATCTATATAGTCCAAATGCCCGCTAGGGCACCTACATAGTCCAAGTGCACGCTAATTAACCTACATAGTCCAAGTACCAGTTAGCTAACCTAGATAGTCCAAGGTCCAAATAGTTAACCTATATGGTTCAAGTGCCCGCTAGGTAACCTAGCTAATCCAAGTGTCCGCTAGTTAACCTATATCGTGAAGTGCCCGCTAGTTAACCTAGATCGTCCAAGTGCCCGTTAAGTAACCTAGATAGTCCAAGTGCCCGCTAGGTTACCTACATAGTCCAAGGGCCCGCTCGTTAACCTAGTTCATCCAAGTGTCCGCTAGTTAAACTATATAGTCCAAGTGCCCGCTAAATAACCAAGATAGTCAAAGTGCGCGCTAGGTAACCTACATAGTCCAAGTTCCCACTAGGTAACCTAGATAGTCCAAGTGCCCGTTACCTAACCTAGATAGTCCAAGTGCCCGCTAGGTAACCTACATAGTCCTAGTGCCCGCTAGTTAACCAACATTGTCCAAGTGCCCGATAAGGAACCCTCATAGTCCAAGTGCCCGTTAGGTAACCTACATAGTCCAAATGCCCGCTAGTAACCTACATAGTCCAAGTGACTGATAGGGAACCTACATAATCCAAGTGTCCGCTAGGGAATTTACATAGTACAAGTGCCCGTTAGTGAACCTACATAGTCCAAGTGCCCGCTAGGGAACCTACATAGTCAAAGTGCCCGCTAGGGAACCTGCATCGTCCAATTGCCCGCTAGTTAACCTAGATTGTCCAAGTTCCTGTTAGCTAACCTACATAATCCAAGTGCCCGTTCGTTAACCTAGATTGTCCAAGTGCCCGCTAGGTAACCTACATAGTCCAAGTGCCCGCTAGGTAACTTAGATAGTCCAAGTGCCCGTTAGCTAACAGAGATAGTCCTAGTGCCCGCTAGGTAACCACATAGTCCAAGTGCCCGTTCGTTAACCTAGATAGTCCAAGTGCCCGCTAGGTAACCTAGACAGTCCAAGTGCCTGCTAGGTAACCTACATATTCCATGTGCCCGTTTGCTAACCTAGATCGTCAAAGTGCCCGCTAGTTAACCTACATAGTCCAAGGGCCTGCTAGTTAACCTAGATAGTCCAAGTGCCCGCTAGTTAACCTACATAGTACAAGGACCCGCTAGTTAACCTACATATTCCTAGTGCCCGCTAGTTAACCTATATTGTCCAAGTCCCTGATCGGGAACCTACATAGTCCAAGTATCCGCTAGGTAACCTACATAGTCCAAATGCCCCCTAGTAACGTACATAGTCCAAGTGCCCGCTAGAGAACCTACATAGTCCAAGTGCCCGTTAGGTAACCTAGATAGTCCAAAGGCCCGCTAGGGAACCCACATAGTCCAAGTTCCCGTTAGAGAACTTACATAGTCAAAGGGCCTGCTATGGAACCTACATAGTCCAAGTGCCCACTAGGGAACCTTCATAGTCTGAGTGCCTGCTAGGGAACCTACATAGTCCAAGTGCCCTTTAGGGAACCTATTTAGTCCAAGTGCCCGCTAAGGAACCTAGATAGTCCAAGTGCCCGCTAGGTAACTCAGATAGTCCAAGTGCCCGCTAGGTAACCTACAAAGTCCAAGTGCCCGCTAGGTAATCTATATAGTCCAAATGCCCGCTAGGGCACCTACATAGTCCAAGTGCACGCTAATTAACCTACATAGTCCAAGTACCAGTTAGCTAACCTAGATAGTCCAAGGTCCAAATAGTTAACCTACATGGTTCAAGTGCCCGCTAGGTAACCTAGCTAATCCAAGTGTCCGCTAGTTAACCTATATCGTGAAGTGCCCGCTAGTTAACCTAGATCGTCCAAGTGCCCGTTAAGTAACCTAGATAGTCCAAGTGCCCGCTAGGTTACCTACTTAGTCCAAGGGCCCGCTCGTTAACCTAGTTCGTCCAAGTGTCCGCTAGTTAACCTATATAGTCCAAGTGCCCGCTAAATAACCAAGATAGTCAAAGTGCGCGCTAGGTAACCTACATAGTCCAAGTTCCCACTAGGTAACCTAGATAGTCCAAGTGCCCGTTACCTAACCTAGATAGTCCAAGTGCCCGGTAGGTAACCTACATAGTCCTAGTGCCCGCTAGTTAACCAACATTGTCCAAGTGCCCGATAAGGAACCCTCATAGTCCAAGTGCCCGTTAGGTAACCTACATAGTCCAAATGCCCGCTAGTAACCTACATAGTCCAAGTGACTGATAGGGAACCTACATAATCCAAGTGTCCGCTAGGGAATTTACATAGTACAAGTGCCCGTTAGTGAACCTACATAATCCAAGTGCCCGCTAGTTAACCTAGATAGTCCAAGTACCCGCTAGGTAACGTAGATAGTTCAAGTGCACGCTAGGTAACCTAGATAGTCCAAGTGCCCGCTACGTAACCTACAAAGTCCAAGTGCCCCTAGGTAACCTATATAATCCAAATGCCCGCTAGGGCACCTACATAGTCAAAATACCCGCTAATTAACCTACATAGTCCATGTGCCCGCTAGCTAACCTAGATAGTCTAAGGGCCCACTAGTTAACCTACATAGTTCAAGTTCCCGCTAGCTAACCTACATAGTCCAAGTGCCCGCTAGTTAACCTAGATCGTCCCAGTGCCCGCTAGTTAACCTACATAGTCCAAGGGCCCGCTAGTTAACCTACATAGTGAAAGGGCCCGCTAGTTAACCTAGATCGTCCAAATATCCGCTAGTTAACCTACATTGTCCAACTGCCCGCTATTTAACCTACATAATCCAAGTGCCCCTTAGCTAACCTAGATAGTCCAAGGGCCTGCTAGTTGACCTACATAGTCCAAGTACCGGCTAATTAACCTATATTGTCCAAGTGCCCGTTAGCTAACCTAGATAGTCCAAGTGCCCGCTAGAGAACCTACATAGTCCAAGTGCCCGTTAGGGAACGTACATAGTCCAAGTGCCCGCTAGGTAACCTAGATAGTCCATGTGCCCGCTAGTTAACCTACATAGTCCAAGTGCCCGCTAGGTAACCTAGATAGTCCTAGTGCGCGCTAGTTAATCAACATTGTCCAAGTGCCAGATAGCGAAGGTACATAGTCCAAGTGCCCGCTAGTAACCTACATAGTCCAAGTGCCCGATAGGGAACCTACATACTCCAAGTGCCCGTTAGGTAACCTAGATAGTCCAAATGCCCACTATGGAACCCACATAGTGAAAGTGCCCGCTAGGGAACTTACATAGTTCAAGTGCCCAATAGGTAACCAAGATACTCCAAGTGCCCGCTAGGTAACCTACATAGTCCAAGTACCCTCTAATTAACCTATATTGTCCAAGTGCCCGTTAGATAACCTAGATAGTCCAAGGGCCAAATAGTTAACCTACATGGTTCAAGTGCCCGCTAGGTAACCTAGCTAATCCAAGTGTCCGCTAGTTAACCTATATCCTCCAAGTGCCCACTAGTTAACATAGATGGTCCAAGTGCCCGCTGGTTAACCTACATAGTCCAAGGGCCCGCTAGTTAACCTACATAGTGCAAGGGCCCGCTAGTTAACCTACATAGACCAAGTGCCCGCAAGGTAACCTACATAGTCCAAGTGCAAGACTGGAACCTACATAATCCAAGTGCCCGCTAGGGAACCTACATAGTCCAAATGCCCGTTTGGAAACCTATATAGTCCAAATGCCCGCTATGGTACCCACATAGTCCAAGTGCCCGCTAGGGAACCTACATAGTCAAAATGCCCGCTAGGGACCCTGCATCGTCCAAGTGCCCGCTAGTTAACCTAGATTGTCCAAGTTCCTGTTAGCTAACCTACATAGTCCAAGTGCCCGTTCGTTAACCTAGATTGTCCAAGTGCCCGCTAGGTAGCCTACATAGTCCAAGAGCCCGCTAGGTAACTTAGATAGTCCAAGTGCCCGTTAGCTAACAGAGATAGTCCAAGTGCCCGCTAGGTAACCACATAGTCCAAGTGCCCGTTCGTTAACCTAGATAGTCCAAGTGCCCGCTAGGTAACCTAGACAGTCCAAGTGCCTGCTAGGTAACCTACATATTCCAAGTGCCCGTTTGCTAGCCTAGATCGTCAAAGTGCCCGCTAGTTAACCTACATAGTCCAAGGGCCCGCTAGGGAACCCACATAGTCCAAGTTCCCGTTAGAGAACTTACATAGTCAAAGGTTCTGCTATGGAACCTACATAGTCCAAATGCCCACTAGGGAACCTTCATAGTATGAGTGCCTGCTAGGGAACCTACATAGTCCAAGTGCCCTTTAGGGAACCTATGTAGTCCAAGTGCCCGCTAAGGAACCTAGATAGTCCAAGTGCCCGCTAGGTAACCCAGATAGTCCAAGTGCCCGCTAGGTAACCTACAAAGACCAAGTGCCCGCTAGGTAATCTATATAGTCCAAATGCCCGCTAGGGCACCTACATAGTCCAAGTGCACGCTAATTAACCTACATAGTCCAAGTGCCCGTTAGCTAACCTAGATAGTCCAAGGTCCAAATAGTTAACCTACATGGTTCAAGTGCCCGCTAGGTAACCTAGCTAATCCAATTGTCCGCTAGTTAACCTATATCGTGAAGTGCCCGCTAATTAACCTAGATCGTCCAAGTGCCCGTTAAGTAACCTAGATAGTCCAAGTGCCCGCTAGGTTACCTAGATAGTCCTAGCGCCCGCTACCAAACATACATCGGCCAAGTGCCCGCTAGGCAACCTACATAGTCCAAGTGCCCGTTCGTTAACCTAGAAATCCATGTGCCCGCTAGGTAACCTAGACAGTCCAAGTGCCCGCTAGGTTACCTGCATAGTCCAAGTGCCCGTTAGGTAACCTAGATAGTCCAAGTGCCCGCTAGGTAACCTAGATAGTCCAAGTTCCTGTTAGCTAACCTAGATAGTCCAAGTGCCCGCTTGGTAACCTACATAGTCCAAGGGCCCGCTCGTTAACCTAGTTCGTCCAAGTGCCCGCTAGTTAACCTACATAGTACAAGGACCCGCTAGTTAACCTACAAAGTCCTAGTGCCCGCTAGTTAACCTACATTGTCCAAGTCCCTGATCGGGATCCTACATAGTCCAAGTATCCGCTAGGTAACCTACATAGTCCAAATGCCCCCTAGTAACGTACATAGTCCAAGTGCCCGCTAGAGAACCTACATAGTCCAAGTGCCCGTTAGGTAACCTAGATAGTCCAAAGGCCCGCTAGGGAACCCACATAGTCCAAGTTCCCGTTAGAGAACAAACATAGTCAAAGGGCCTGCTATGGAACCTACATAGTCCAAGTGCCCACTAGGGAACCTTCATAGTCCGAGTGCCTGCTAGGGAACCTACATAGTCCAAGTGCCCTTTAGGGAACCTATGTAGTCCAAGTGCCCGCTAAGGAACCTAGATAGTCCAAGTGCCCGCTAGGTAACCCAGATAGTCCAAGTGCCCGCTAGGTAACCTACAAAGACCAAGTGCCCGCTAGGTAATCTATATAGTCCAAATGCCCGCTAGGGCACATACATAGTCCAAGTGCACGCTAATTAACCTACATAGTCCAAGTGCCCGTTAGCTAACCTAGATAGTCCAAGGTCCAAATAGTTAACCTACATGGTTCAAGTGCCCGCTAGGTAACCTAGCTAATCCAATTGTCCGCTAGTTAACCTATATCGTGAAGTGCCCGCTAATTAACCTAGATCGTCCAAGTGCCCGTTAAGTAACCTAGATAGTCCAAGTGCCCGCTAGGTTACCTAGATAGTCCTAGCGCCCGCTACCAAACATACATCGGCCAAGTGCCCGCTAGGCAACCTACATAGTCCAAGTGCCCGTTCGTTAACCTAGAAATCCATGTGCCCGCTAGGTAACCTAGACAGTCCAAGTGCCCGCTAGGTTACCTGCATAGTCCAAGTGCCCGTTAGGTAACCTAGATAGTCCAAGTGTCCGCTAGGTAACCTAGATAGTCCAAGTTCCTGTTAGCTAACCTAGATAGTCCAAGTGCCCGCTTGGTAACCTACATAGTCCAAGGGCCCGCTCGTTAACCTAGTTCGTCCAAGTGCCCGCTAGTTAACCTACATAGTACAAGGACCCGCTAGTTAACCTACAAAGTCCTAGTGCCCGCTAGTTAACCTACATTGTCCAAGTCCCTGATCGGGATCCTACATAGTCCAAGTATCCGCTAGGTAACCTACATAGTCCAAATGCCCCCTAGTAACGTACATAGTCCAAGTGCCCGCTAGAGAACCTACATAGTCCAAGTGCCCGTTAGGTAACCTAGATAGTCCAAAGGCCCGCTAGGGAACCCACATAGTCCAAGTTCCCGTTAGAGAACAAACATAGTCAAAGGGCCTGCTATGGAACCTACATAGTCCAAGTGCCCACTAGGGAACCTTCATAGTCCGAGTGCCTGCTAGGGAACCTACATAGTCCAAGTGCCCTTTAGGGAACCTATGTAGTCCAAGTGCCCGCTAAGGAACCTAGATAGTCCAAGTGCCCGCTAGGTAACCCAGATAGTCCAAGTGCCCGCTAGGTAACCTACAAAGACCAAGTGCCCGCTAGGTAATCTATATAGTCCAAATGCCCGCTAGGGCACCTACATAGTCCAAGTGCACGCTAATTAACCTACATAGTCCAAGTGCCCGTTAGCTAACCTAGATAGTCCAAGGTCCAAATAGTTAACCTACATGGTTCAAGTGCCCGCTAGGTAACCTAGCTAATCCAATTGTCCGCTAGTTAACCTATATCGTGAAGTGCCCGCTAATTAACCTAGATCGTCCAAGTGCCCGTTAAGTAACCTAGATAGTCCAAGTGCCCGCTAGGTTACCTAGATAGTCCTAGCGCCCGCTACCAAACATACATCGGCCAAGTGCCCGCTAGGCAACCTACATAGTCCAAGTGCCCGTTCGTTAACCTAGAAATCCATGTGCCCGCTAGGTAACCTAGACAGTCCAAGTGCCCGCTAGGTTACCTGCATAGTCCAAGTGCCCGTTAGGTAACCTAGATAGTCCAAGTGCCTGCTAGGTAACCTAGATAGTCCAAGTTCCTGTTAGCTAACCTAGATAGTCCAAGTGCCCGCTTGGTAACCTACATAGTCCAAGGGCCCGCTCGTTAACCTAGTTCGTCCAAGTGCCCGCTAGTTAACCTACATAGTACAAGGACCCGCTAGTTAACCTACAAAGTCCTAGTGCCCGCTAGTTAACCTACATTGTCCAAGTCCCTGATCGGGATCCTACATAGTCCAAGTATCCGCTAGGTAACCTACATAGTCCAAATGCCCCCTAGTAACGTACATAGTCCAAGTGCCCGCTAGAGAACCTACATAGTCCAAGTGCCCGTTAGGTAACCTAGATAGTCCAAAGGCCCGCTAGGGAACCCACATAGTCCAAGTTCCCGTTAGAGAACAAACATAGTCAAAGGGCCTGCTATGGAACCTACATAGTCCAAGTGCCCACTAGGGAACCTTCATAGTCCGAGTGCCTGCTAGGGAACCTACATAGTCCAAGTGCCCTTTAGGGAACCTATGTAGTCCAAGTGCCCGCTAAGGAACCTAGATAGTCCAAGTGCCCGCTAGGTAACCCAGATAGTCCAAGTGCCCGCTAGGTAACCTACAAAGACCAAGTGCCCGCTAGGTAATCTATATAGTCCAAATGCCCGCTAGGGCACCTACATAGTCCAAGTGCACGCTAATTAACCTACATAGTCCAAGTGCCCGTTAGCTAACCTAGATAGTCCAAGGTCCAAATAGTTAACCTACATGGTTCAAGTGCCCGCTAGGTAACCTAGCTAATCCAATTGTCCGCTAGTTAACCTATATCGTGAAGTGCCCGCTAATTAACCTAGATCGTCCAAGTGCCCGTTAAGTAACCTAGATAGTCCAAGTGCCCGCTAGGTTACCTAGATAGTCCTAGCGCCCGCTACCAAACATACATCGGCCAAGTGCCCGCTAGGCAACCTACATAGTCCAAGTGCCCGTTCGTTAACCTAGAAATCCATGTGCCCGCTAGGTAACCTAGACAGTCCAAGTGCCCGCTAGGTTACCTGCATAGTCCAAGTGCCCGTTAGGTAACCTAGATAGTCCAAGTGCCCGCTAGGTAACCTAGATAGTCCAAGTTCCTGTTAGCTAACCTAGATAGTCCAAGTGCCCGCTTGGTAACCTACATAGTCCAAGTGCCCGTTAGCTAACCTAGATAGTCCAAGGTCCAAATAGTTAACCTACATGGTTCAAGTGCCCGCTAGGTAACCTAGCTAATCCAATTGTCCGCTAGTTAACCTATATCGTGAAGTGCCCGCTAATTAACCTAGATCGTCCAAGTGCCCGTTAAGTAACCTAGATAGTCCAAGTGCCCGCTAGGTTACCTAGATAGTCCTAGCGCCCGCTACCAAACATACATCGGCCAAGTGCCCGCTAGGCAACCTACATAGTCCAAGTGCCCGTTCGTTAACCTAGAAATCCATGTGCCCGCTAGGTAACCTAGACAGTCCAAGTGCCCGCTAGGTTACCTGCATAGTCCAAGTGCCCGTTAGGTAACCTAGATAGTCCAAGTGCCCGCTAGGTAACCTAGATAGTCCAAGTTCCTGTTAGCTAACCTAGATAGTCCAAGTGCCCGCTTGGTAACCTACATAGTCCAAGGGCCCGCTCGTTAACCTAGTTCGTCCAAGTGCCCGCTAGTTAACCTACATAGTACAAGGACCCGCTAGTTAACCTACAAAGTCCTAGTGCCCGCTAGTTAACCTACATTGTCCAAGTCCCTGATCGGGATCCTACATAGTCCAAGTATCCGCTAGGTAACCTACATAGTCCAAATGCCCCCTAGTAACGTACATAGTCCAAGTGCCCGCTAGAGAACCTACATAGTCCAAGTGCCCGTTAGGTAACCTAGATAGTCCAAAGGCCCGCTAGGGAACCCACATAGTCCAAGTTCCCGTTAGAGAACAAACATAGTCAAAGGGCCTGCTATGGAACCTACATAGTCCAAGTGCCCACTAGGGAACCTTCATAGTCCGAGTGCCTGCTAGGGAACCTACATAGTCCAAGTGCCCTTTAGGGAACCTATGTAGTCCAAGTGCCCGCTAAGGAACCTAGATAGTCCAAGTGCCCGCTAGGTAACCCAGATAGTCCAAGTGCCCGCTAGGTAACCTACAAAGACCAAGTGCCCGCTAGGTAATCTATATAGTCCAAATGCCCGCTAGGGCACATACATAGTCCAAGTGCACGCTAATTAACCTACATAGTCCAAGTGCCCGTTAGCTAACCTAGATAGTCCAAGGTCCAAATAGTTAACCTACATGGTTCAAGTGCCCGCTAGGTAACCTAGCTAATCCAATTGTCCGCTAGTTAACCTATATCGTGAAGTGCCCGCTAATTAACCTAGATCGTCCAAGTGCCCGTTAAGTAACCTAGATAGTCCAAGTGCCCGCTAGGTTACCTAGATAGTCCTAGCGCCCGCTACCAAACATACATCGGCCAAGTGCCCGCTAGGCAACCTACATAGTCCAAGTGCCCGTTCGTTAACCTAGAAATCCATGTGCCCGCTAGGTAACCTAGACAGTCCAAGTGCCCGCTAGGTTACCTGCATAGTCCAAGTGCCCGTTAGGTAACCTAGATAGTCCAAGTGCCCGCTAGGTAACCTAGATAGTCCAAGTTCCTGTTAGCTAACCTAGATAGTCCAAGTGCCCGCTTGGTAACCTACATAGTCCAAGGGCCCGCTCGTTAACCTAGTTCGTCCAAGTGCCCGCTAGTTAACCTACATAGTACAAGGACCCGCTAGTTAACCTACAAAGTCCTAGTGCCCGCTAGTTAACCTACAT
This sequence comes from Tenrec ecaudatus, assembly GCF_050624435.1. Lineage (NCBI taxonomy): Eukaryota > Metazoa > Chordata > Mammalia > Afrosoricida > Tenrecidae > Tenrec > Tenrec ecaudatus. The sequence continues at coordinate 88,181 of NW_027458065.1, forward strand.
TGTCCAAGTCCCTGATCGGGATCCTACATAGTCCAAGTATCCGCTAGGTAACCTACATAGTCCAAATGCCCCCTAGTAACGTACATAGTCCAAGTGCCCGCTAGAGAACCTACATAGTCCAAGTGCCCGTTAGGTAACCTAGATAGTCCAAAGGCCCGCTAGGGAACCCACATAGTCCAAGTTCCCGTTAGAGAACAAACATAGTCAAAGGGCCTGCTATGGAACCTACATAGTCCAAGTGCCCACTAGGGAACCTTCATAGTCCGAGTGCCTGCTAGGGAACCTACATAGTCCAAGTGCCCTTTAGGGAACCTATGTAGTCCAAGTGCCCGCTAAGGAACCTAGATAGTCCAAGTGCCCGCTAGGTAACTCAGATAGTCCAAGTGCCCGCTAGGTAACCTACAAAGTCCAAGTGCCCGCTAGGTAATCTATATAGTCCAAATGCCCGCTAGGGCACCTACATAGTCCAAGTGCACGCTAATTAACCTACATAGTCCAAGTACCAGTTAGCTAACCTAGATAGTCCAAGGTCCAAATAGTTAACCTATATGGTTCAAGTGCCCGCTAGGTAACCTAGCTAATCCAAGTGTCCGCTAGTTAACCTATATCGTGAAGTGCCCGCTAGTTAACCTAGATCGTCCAAGTGCCCGTTAAGTAACCTAGATAGTCCAAGTGCCCGCTAGGTTACCTACATAGTCCAAGGGCCCGCTCGTTAACCTAGTTCATCCAAGTGTCCGCTAGTTAAACTATATAGTCCAAGTGCCCGCTAAATAACCAAGATAGTCAAAGTGCGCGCTAGGTAACCTACATAGTCCAAGTTCCCACTAGGTAACCTAGATAGTCCAAGTGCCCGTTACCTAACCTAGATAGTCCAAGTGCCCGCTAGGTAACCTACATAGTCCTAGTGCCCGCTAGTTAACCAACATTGTCCAAGTGCCCGATAAGGAACCCTCATAGTCCAAGTGCCCGTTAGGTAACCTACATAGTCCAAATGCCCGCTAGTAACCTACATAGTCCAAGTGACTGATAGGGAACCTACATAATCCAAGTGTCCGCTAGGGAATTTACATAGTACAAGTGCCCGTTAGTGAACCTACATAGTCCAAGTGCCCGCTAGGAAACCTACATAGTCAAAGTGCCCGCTAGGGAACCTGCATCGTCCAATTGCCCGCTAGTTAACCTAGATTGTCCAAGTTCCTGTTAGCTAACCTACATAATCCAAGTGCCCGTTCGTTAACCTAGATTGTCCAAGTGCCCGCTAGGTAACCTACATAGTCCAAGTGCCCGTTCGTTAACCTAGAAATCCATGTGCCCGCTAGGTAACCTAGACAGTCCAAGTGCCCGCTAGGTTACCTGCATAGTCCAAGTGCCCGTTAGGTAACCTAGATAGTCCAAGTGTCCGCTAGGTAACCTAGATAGTCCAAGTTCCTGTTAGCTAACCTAGATAGTCCAAGTGCCCGCTTGGTAACCTACATAGTCCAAGGGCCCGCTCGTTAACCTAGTTCGTCCAAGTGCCCGCTAGTTAACCTACATAGTACAAGGACCCGCTAGTTAACCTACAAAGTCCTAGTGCCCGCTAGTTAACCTACATTGTCCAAGTCCCTGATCGGGATCCTACATAGTCCAAGTATCCGCTAGGTAACCTACATAGTCCAAATGCCCCCTAGTAACGTACATAGTCCAAGTGCCCGCTAGAGAACCTACATAGTCCAAGTGCCCGTTAGGTAACCTAGATAGTCCAAAGGCCCGCTAGGGAACCCACATAGTCCAAGTTCCCGTTAGAGAACAAACATAGTCAAAGGGCCTGCTATGGAACCTACATAGTCCAAGTGCCCACTAGGGAACCTTCATAGTCCGAGTGCCTGCTAGGGAACCTACATAGTCCAAGTGCCCTTTAGGGAACCTATGTAGTCCAAGTGCCCGCTAAGGAACCTAGATAGTCCAAGTGCCCGCTAGGTAACCCAGATAGTCCAAGTGCCCGCTAGGTAACCTACAAAGACCAAGTGCCCGCTAGGTAATCTATATAGTCCAAATGCCCGCTAGGGCACCTACATAGTCCAAGTGCACGCTAATTAACCTACATAGTCCAAGTGCCCGTTAGCTAACCTAGATAGTCCAAGGTCCAAATAGTTAACCTACATGGTTCAAGTGCCCGCTAGGTAACCTAGCTAATCCAATTGTCCGCTAGTTAACCTATATCGTGAAGTGCCCGCTAATTAACCTAGATCGTCCAAGTGCCCGTTAAGTAACCTAGATAGTCCAAGTGCCCGCTAGGTTACCTAGATAGTCCTAGCGCCCGCTACCAAACATACATCGGCCAAGTGCCCGCTAGGCAACCTACATAGTCCAAGTGCCCGTTCGTTAACCTAGAAATCCATGTGCCCGCTAGGTAACCTAGACAGTCCAAGTGCCCGCTAGGTTACCTGCATAGTCCAAGTGCCCGTTAGGTAACCTAGATAGTCCAAGTGCCTGCTAGGTAACCTAGATAGTCCAAGTTCCTGTTAGCTAACCTAGATAGTCCAAGTGCCCGCTTGGTAACCTACATAGTCCAAGGGCCCGCTCGTTAACCTAGTTCGTCCAAGTGCCCGCTAGTTAACCTACATAGTACAAGGACCCGCTAGTTAACCTACAAAGTCCTAGTGCCCGCTAGTTAACCTACATTGTCCAAGTCCCTGATCGGGATCCTACATAGTCCAAGTATCCGCTAGGTAACCTACATAGTCCAAATGCCCCCTAGTAACGTACATAGTCCAAGTGCCCGCTAGAGAACCTACATAGTCCAAGTGCCCGTTAGGTAACCTAGATAGTCCAAAGGCCCGCTAGGGAACCCACATAGTCCAAGTTCCCGTTAGAGAACAAACATAGTCAAAGGGCCTGCTATGGAACCTACATAGTCCAAGTGCCCACTAGGGAACCTTCATAGTCCGAGTGCCTGCTAGGGAACCTACATAGTCCAAGTGCCCTTTAGGGAACCTATGTAGTCCAAGTGCCCGCTAAGGAACCTAGATAGTCCAAGTGCCCGCTAGGTAACCCAGATAGTCCAAGTGCCCGCTAGGTAACCTACAAAGACCAAGTGCCCGCTAGGTAATCTATATAGTCCAAATGCCCGCTAGGGCACCTACATAGTCCAAGTGCACGCTAATTAACCTACATAGTCCAAGTGCCCGTTAGCTAACCTAGATAGTCCAAGGTCCAAATAGTTAACCTACATGGTTCAAGTGCCCGCTAGGTAACCTAGCTAATCCAATTGTCCGCTAGTTAACCTATATCGTGAAGTGCCCGCTAATTAACCTAGATCGTCCAAGTGCCCGTTAAGTAACCTAGATAGTCCAAGTGCCCGCTAGGTTACCTAGATAGTCCTAGCGCCCGCTACCAAACATACATCGGCCAAGTGCCCGCTAGGCAACCTACATAGTCCAAGTGCCCGTTCGTTAACCTAGAAATCCATGTGCCCGCTAGGTAACCTAGACAGTCCAAGTGCCCGCTAGGTTACCTGCATAGTCCAAGTGCCCGTTAGGTAACCTAGATAGTCCAAGTGCCCGCTAGGTAACCTAGATAGTCCAAGTTCCTGTTAGCTAACCTAGATAGTCCAAGTGCCCGCTTGGTAACCTACATAGTCCAAGGGCCCGCTCGTTAACCTAGTTCGTCCAAGTGCCCGCTAGTTAACCTACATAGTACAAGGACCCGCTAGTTAACCTACAAAGTCCTAGTGCCCGCTAGTTAACCTACATTGTCCAAGTCCCTGATCGGGATCCTACATAGTCCAAGTATCCGCTAGGTAACCTACATAGTCCAAATGCCCCCTAGTAACGTACATAGTCCAAGTGCCCGCTAGAGAACCTACATAGTCCAAGTGCCCGTTAGGTAACCTAGATAGTCCAAAGGCCCGCTAGGGAACCCACATAGTCCAAGTTCCCGTTAGAGAACAAACATAGTCAAAGGGCCTGCTATGGAACCTACATAGTCCAAGTGCCCACTAGGGAACCTTCATAGTCCGAGTGCCTGCTAGGGAACCTACATAGTCCAAGTGCCCTTTAGGGAACCTATGTAGTCCAAGTGCCCGCTAAGGAACCTAGATAGTCCAAGTGCCCGCTAGGTAACTCAGATAGTCCAAGTGCCCGCTAGGTAACCTACAAAGTCCAAGTGCCCGCTAGGTAATCTATATAGTCCAAATGCCCGCTAGGGCACCTACATAGTCCAAGTGCACGCTAATTAACCTACATAGTCCAAGTACCAGTTAGCTAACCTAGATAGTCCAAGGTCCAAATAGTTAACCTATATGGTTCAAGTGCCCGCTAGGTAACCTAGCTAATCCAAGTGTCCGCTAGTTAACCTATATCGTGAAGTGCCCGCTAGTTCACCTAGATCGTCCAAGTGCCCGTTAAGTAACCTAGATAGTCCAAGTGCCCGCTAGGTTACCTACATAGTCCAAGGGCCCGCTCGTTAACCTAGTTCATCCAAGTGTCCGCTAGTTAAACTATATAGTCCAAGTGCCCGCTAAATAACCAAGATAGTCAAAGTGCGCGCTAGGTAACCTACATAGTCCAAGTTCCCACTAGGTAACCTAGATAGTCCAAGTGCCCGTTACCTAACCTAGATAGTCCAAGTGCCCGCTAGGTAACCTACATAGTCCTAGTGCCCGCTAGTTAACCAACATTGTCCAAGTGCCCGATAAGGAACCCTCATAGTCCAAGTGCCCGTTAGGTAACCTACATAGTCCAAATGCCCGCTAGTAACCTACATAGTCCAAGTGACTGATAGGGAACCTACATAATCCAAGTGTCCGCTAGGGAATTTACATAGTACAAGTGCCCGTTAGTGAACCTACATAGTCCAAGTGCCCGCTAGGGAACCTACATAGTCAAAGTGCCCGCTAGGGAACCTGCATCGTCCAATTGCCCGCTAGTTAACCTAGATTGTCCAAGTTCCTGTTAGCTAACCTACATAATCCAAGTGCCCGTTCGTTAACCTAGATTGTCCAAGTGCCCGCTAGGTAACCTACATAGTCCAAGTGCCCGCTAGGTAACTTAGATAGTCCAAGTGCCCGTTAGCTAACAGAGATAGTCCTAGTGCCCGCTAGGTAACCACATAGTCCAAGTGCCCGTTCGTTAACCTAGATAGTCCAAGTGCCCGCTAGGTAACCTAGACAGTCCAAGTGCCTGCTAGGTAACCTACATATTCCATGTGCCCGTTTGCTAACCTAGATCGTCAAAGTGCCCGCTAGTTAACCTACATAGTCCAAGGGCCTGCTAGTTAACCTAGATAGTCCAAGTGCCCGCTAGTTAACCTACATAGTACAAGGACCCGCTAGTTAACCTACATATTCCTAGTGCCCGCTAGTTAACCTATATTGTCCAAGTCCCTGATCGGGAACCTACATAGTCCAAGTATCCGCTAGGTAACCTACATAGTCCAAATGCCCCCTAGTAACGTACATAGTCCAAGTGCCCGCTAGAGAACCTACATAGTCCAAGTGCCCGTTAGGTAACCTAGATAGTCCAAAGGCCCGCTAGGGAACCCACATAGTCCAAGTTCCCGTTAGAGAACTTACATAGTCAAAGGGCCTGCTATGGAACCTACATAGTCCAAGTGCCCACTAGGGAACCTTCATAGTCCGAGTGCCTGCTAGGGAACCTACATAGTCCAAGTGCCCTTTAGGGAACCTATGTAGTCCAAGTGCCCGCTAAGGAACCTAGATAGTCCAAGTGCCCGCTAGGTAACTCAGATAGTCCAAGTGCCCGCTAGGTAACCTACAAAGTCCAAGTGCCCGCTAGGTAATCTATATAGTCCAAATGCCCGCTAGGGCACCTACATAGTCCAAGTGCACGCTAATTAACCTACATAGTCCAAGTACCAGTTAGCTAACCTAGATAGTCCAAGGTCCAAATAGTTAACCTACATGGTTCAAGTGCCCGCTAGGTAACCTAGCTAATCCAAGTGTCCGCTAGTTAACCTATATCGTGAAGTGCCCGCTAGTTAACCTAGATCGTCCAAGTGCCCGTTAAGTAACCTAGATAGTCCAAGTGCCCGCTAGGTTACCTACTTAGTCCAAGGGCCCGCTCGTTAACCTAGTTCGTCCAAGTGTCCGCTAGTTAACCTATATAGTCCAAGTGCCCGCTAAATAACCAAGATAGTCAAAGTGCGCGCTAGGTAACCTACATAGTCCAAGTTCCCACTAGGTAACCTAGATAGTCCAAGTGCCCGTTACCTAACCTAGATAGTCCAAGTGCCCGGTAGGTAACCTACATAGTCCTAGTGCCCGCTAGTTAACCAACATTGTCCAAGTGCCCGATAAGGAACCCTCATAGTCCAAGTGCCCGTTAGGTAACCTACATAGTCCAAATGCCCGCTAGTAACCTACATAGTCCAAGTGACTGATAGGGAACCTACATAATCCAAGTGTCCGCTAGGGAATTTACATAGTACAAGTGCCCGTTAGTGAACCTACATAATCCAAGTGCCCGCTAGTTAACCTAGATAGTCCAAGTACCCGCTAGGTAACGTAGATAGTTCAAGTGCACGCTAGGTAACCTAGATAGTCCAAGTGCCCGCTACGTAACCTACAAAGTCCAAGTGCCCCTAGGTAACCTATATAATCCAAATGCCCGCTAGGGCACCTACATAGTCAAAATACCCGCTAATTAACCTACATAATCCATGTGCCCGCTAGCTAACCTAGATAGTCTAAGGGCCCACTAGTTAACCTACATAGTTCAAGTTCCCGCTAGCTAACCTACATAGTCCAAGTGCCCGCTAGTTAACCTAGATCGTCCCAGTGCCCGCTAGTTAACCTACATAGTCCAAGGGCCCGCTAGTTAACCTACATAGTGAAAGGGCCCGCTAGTTAACCTAGATCGTCCAAATGTCCGCTAGTTAACCTACATTGTCCAAGTGCCCGCTATTTAACCTACATAATCCAAGTGCCCCTTAGCTAACCTAGATAGTCCAAGGGCCTGCTAGTTGACCTACATAGTCCAAGTACCGGCTAATTAACCTATATTGTCCAAGTGCCCGTTAGCTAACCTAGATAGTCCAAGTGCCCGCTAGAGAACCTACATAGTCCAAGTGCCCGTTAGGGAACGTACATAGTCCAAGTGCCCGCTAGGTAACCTAGATAGTCCATGTGCCCGCTAGTTAACCTACATAGTCCAAGTGCCCGCTAGGTAACCTAGATAGTCCTAGTGCGCGCTAGTTAATCAACATTGTCCAAGTGCCAGATAGCGAAGGTACATAGTCCAAGTGCCCGCTAGTAACCTACATAGTCCAAGTGCCCGATAGGGAACCTACATACTCCAAGTGCCCGTTAGGTAACCTAGATAGTCCAAATGCCCACTATGGAACCCACATAGTGAAAGTGCCCGCTAGGGAACTTACATAGTTCAAGTGCCCAATAGGTAACCAAGATACTCCAAGTGCCCGCTAGGTAACCTACATAGTCCAAGTACCCTCTAATTAACCTATATTGTCCAAGTGCCCGTTAGATAACCTAGATAGTCCAAGGGCCAAATAGTTAACCTACATGGTTCAAGTGCCCGCTAGGTAACCTAGCTAATCCAAGTGTCCGCTAGTTAACCTATATCCTCCAAGTGCCCACTAGTTAACATAGATGGTCCAAGTGCCCGCTGGTTAACCTACATAGTCCAAGGGCCCGCTAGTTAACCTACATAGTGCAAGGGCCCGCTAGTTAACCTACATAGTCCAAGTGCCCGCAAGGTAACCTACATAGTCCAAGTGCAAGACTGGAACCTACATAATCCAAGTGCCCGCTAGGGAACCTACATAGTCCAAATGCCCGTTTGGAAACCTATATAGTCCAAATGCCCGCTAGGGTACCCACATAGTCCAAGTGCCCGCTAGGGAACCTACATAGTCAAAATGCCCGCTAGGGAACCTGCATCGTCCAAGTGCCCGCTAGTTAACCTAGATTGTCCAAGTTCCTGTTAGCTAACCTACATAGTCCAAGTGCCCGTTCGTTAACCTAGATTGTCCAAGTGCCCGCTAGGTAGCCTACATAGTCCAAGAGCCCGCTAGGTAACTTAGATAGTCCAAGTGCCCGTTAGCTAACAGAGATAGTCCAAGTGCCCGCTAGGTAACCACATAGTCCAAGTGCCCGTTCGTTAACCTAGATAGTCCAAGTGCCCGCTAGGTAACCTAGACAGTCCAAGTGCCTGCTAGGTAACCTACATATTCCAAGTGCCCGTTTGCTAGCCTAGATCGTCAAAGTGCCCGCTAGTTAACCTACATAGTCCAAGGGCCCGCTAGGGAACCCACATAGTCCAAGTTCCCGTTAGAGAACTTACATAGTCAAAGGTTCTGCTATGGAACCTACATAGTCCAAATGCCCACTAGGGAACCTTCATAGTATGAGTGCCTGCTAGGGAACCTACATAGTCCAAGTGCCCTTTAGGGAACCTATGTAGTCCAAGTGCCCGCTAAGGAACCTAGATAGTCCAAGTGCCCGCTAGGTAACCCAGATAGTCCAAGTGCCCGCTAGGTAACCTACAAAGACCAAGTGCCCGCTAGGTAATCTATATAGTCCAAATGCCCGCTAGGGCACCTACATAGTCCAAGTGCACGCTAATTAACCTACATAGTCCAAGTGCCCGTTAGCTAACCTAGATAGTCCAAGGTCCAAATAGTTAACCTACATGGTTCAAGTGCCCGCTAGGTAACCTAGCTAATCCAATTGTCCGCTAGTTAACCTATATCGTGAAGTGCCCGCTAATTAACCTAGATCGTCCAAGTGCCCGTTAAGTAACCTAGATAGTCCAAGTGCCCGCTAGGTTACCTAGATAGTCCTAGCGCCCGCTACCAAACATACATCGGCCAAGTGCCCGCTAGGCAACCTACATAGTCCAAGTGCCCGTTCGTTAACCTAGAAATCCATGTGCCCGCTAGGTAACCTAGACAGTCCAAGTGCCCGCTAGGTTACCTGCATAGTCCAAGTGCCCGTTAGGTAACCTAGATAGTCCAAGTGCCCGCTAGGTAACCTAGATAGTCCAAGTTCCTGTTAGCTAACCTAGATAGTCCAAGTGCCCGCTTGGTAACCTACATAGTCCAAGGGCCCGCTCGTTAACCTAGTTCGTCCAAGTGCCCGCTAGTTAACCTACATAGTACAAGGACCCGCTAGTTAACCTACAAAGTCCTAGTGCCCGCTAGTTAACCTACATTGTCCAAGTCCCTGATCGGGATCCTACATAGTCCAAGTATCCGCTAGGTAACCTACATAGTCCAAATGCCCCCTAGTAACGTACATAGTCCAAGTGCCCGCTAGAGAACCTACATAGTCCAAGTGCCCGTTAGGTAACCTAGATAGTCCAAAGGCCCGCTAGGGAACCCACATAGTCCAAGTTCCCGTTAGAGAACAAACATAGTCAAAGGGCCTGCTATGGAACCTACATAGTCCAAGTGCCCACTAGGGAACCTTCATAGTCCGAGTGCCTGCTAGGGAACCTACATAGTCCAAGTGCCCTTTAGGGAACCTATGTAGTCCAAGTGCCCGCTAAGGAACCTAGATAGTCCAAGTGCCCGCTAGGTAACTCAGATAGTCCAAGTGCCCGCTAGGTAACCTACAAAGTCCAAGTGCCCGCTAGGTAATCTATATAGTCCAAATGCCCGCTAGGGCACCTACATAGTCCAAGTGCACGCTAATTAACCTACATAGTCCAAGTACCAGTTAGCTAACCTAGATAGTCCAAGGTCCAAATAGTTAACCTATATGGTTCAAGTGCCCGCTAGGTAACCTAGCTAATCCAAGTGTCCGCTAGTTAACCTATATCGTGAAGTGCCCGCTAGTTCACCTAGATCGTCCAAGTGCCCGTTAAGTAACCTAGATAGTCCAAGTGCCCGCTAGGTTACCTACATAGTCCAAGGGCCCGCTCGTTAACCTAGTTCATCCAAGTGTCCGCTAGTTAAACTATATAGTCCAAGTGCCCGCTAAATAACCAAGATAGTCAAAGTGCGCGCTAGGTAACCTACATAGTCCAAGTTCCCACTAGGTAACCTAGATAGTCCAAGTGCCCGTTACCTAACCTAGATAGTCCAAGTGCCCGCTAGGTAACCTACATAGTCCTAGTGCCCGCTAGTTAACCAACATTGTCCAAGTGCCCGATAAGGAACCCTCATAGTCCAAGTGCCCGTTAGGTAACCTACATAGTCCAAATGCCCGCTAGTAACCTACATAGTCCAAGTGACTGATAGGGAACCTACATAATCCAAGTGTCCGCTAGGGAATTTACATAGTACAAGTGCCCGTTAGTGAACCTACATAGTCCAAGTGCCAGCTAGGGAACCTACATAGTCAAAGTGCCCGCTAGGGAACCTGCATCGTCCAATTGCCCGCTAGTTAACCTAGATTGTCCAAGTTCCTGTTAGCTAACCTACATAATCCAAGTGCCCGTTCGTTAACCTAGATTGTCCAAGTGCCCGCTAGGTAACCTACATAGTCCAAGTGCCCGCTAGGTAACTTAGATAGTCCAAGTGCCCGTTAGCTAACAGAGATAGTCCTAGTGCCCGCTAGGTAACCACATAGTCCAAGTGCCCGTTCGTTAACCTAGATAGTCCAAGTGCCCGCTAGGTAACCTAGACAGTCCAAGTGCCTGCTAGGTAACCTACATATTCCATGTGCCCGTTTGCTAACCTAGATCGTCAAAGTGCCCGCTAGTTAACCTACATAGTCCAAGGGCCTGCTAGTTAACCTAGATAGTCCAAGTGCCCGCTAGTTAACCTACATAGTACAAGGACCCGCTAGTTAACCTACATATTCCTAGTGCCCGCTAGTTAACCTATATTGTCCAAGTCCCTGATCGGGAACCTACATAGTCCAAGTATCCGCTAGGTAACCTACATAGTCCAAATGCCCCCTAGTAACGTACATAGTCCAAGTGCCCGCTAGAGAACCTACATAGTCCAAGTGCCCGTTAGGTAACCTAGATAGTCCAAAGGCCCGCTAGGGAACCCACATAGTCCAAGTTCCCGTTAGAGAACTTACATAGTCAAAGGGCCTGCTATGGAACCTACATAGTCCAAGTGCCCACTAGGGAACCTTCATAGTCCGAGTGCCTGCTAGGGAACCTACATAGTCCAAGTGCCCTTTAGGGAACCTATGTAGTCCAAGTGCCCGCTAAGGAACCTAGATAGTCCAAGTGCCCGCTAGGTAACTCAGATAGTCCAAGTGCCCGCTAGGTAACCTACAAAGTCCAAGTGCCCGCTAGGTAATCTATATAGTCCAAATGCCCGCTAGGGCACCTACATAGTCCAAGTGCACGCTAATTAACCTACATAGTCCAAGTACCAGTTAGCTAACCTAGATAGTCCAAGGTCCAAATAGTTAACCTACATGGTTCAAGTGCCCGCTAGGTAACCTAGCTAATCCAAGTGTCCGCTAGTTAACCTATATCGTGAAGTGCCCGCTAGTTAACCTAGATCGTCCAAGTGCCCGTTAAGTAACCTAGATAGTCCAAGTGCCCGCTAGGTTACCTACTTAGTCCAAGGGCCCGCTCGTTAACCTAGTTCGTCCAAGTGTCCGCTAGTTAACCTATATAGTCCAAGTGCCCGCTAAATAACCAAGATAGTCAAAGTGCGCGCTAGGTTACCTACATAGTCCAAGTTCCCACTAGGTAACCTAGATAGTCCAAGTGCCCGTTACCTAACCTAGATAGTCCAAGTGCCCGGTAGGTAACCTACATAGTCCTAGTGCCCGCTAGTTAACCAACATTGTCCAAGTGCCCGATAAGGAACCCTCATAGTCCAAGTGCCCGTTAGGTAACCTACATAGTCCAAATGCCCGCTAGTAACCTACATAGTCCAAGTGCCTGATAGGGAACCTACATAATCCAAGTGTCCGCTAGGGAATTTACATAGTCCAAGTGCCCGTTAGTGAACCTAGATAGTCCAAGTGCCCGCTAGTTAACCTAGATAGTCCAAGTACCCGCTAGGTAACGTAGATAGTTCAAGTGCACGCTAGGTAACCTAGATAGTCCAAGTGCCCGCTACGTAACCTACAAAGTCCAAGTGCCCCCTAGGTAACCTATATAATCCAAATGCCCGCTAGGGCACCTACATAGTCAAAATACCCACTAATTAACCTACATAGTCCATGTGCCCGCTAGCTAACCTAGATAGTCTAAGGGCCCACTAGTTAACCTACATAGTTCAAGTTCCCGCTAGCTAACCTACATAGTCCAAGTGCCCGCTAGTTAACCTAGATCGTCCCAGTGCCCGCTAGTTAACCTACATAGTCCAAGGGCCCGCTAGTTAACCTACATAGTGAAAGGGCCCGCTAGTTAACCTAGATCGTCCAAGTGCCCGCTATTTAACCTACATAATCCAAGTGCCCCTTAGCTAACCTAGATAGTCCAAGGGCCTGCTAGTTGACCTACATAGTCCAAGTACCGGCTAATTAACCTATATTGTCCAAGTGCCCGTTAGCTAACCTAGATAGTCCAAGTGCCCGCTAGGGAACCTACATAGTCCAAGTGCCCGTTAGGGAACGTACATAGTCCAAGTGCCCGCTAGGTAACCTAGATAGTCCATGTGCCCGCTAGTTAACCTACATAGTCCAAGTGCCCGCTAGGTAACCTAGATAGTCCTAGTGCGCGCTAGTTAATCAACATTGTCCAAGTGCCAGATAGCGAAGGTACATAGTCCAAGTGCCCGCTAGTAACCTACATAGTCCAAGTGCCCGATAGGGAACCTACATACTCCAAGTGCCCGTTAGGTAACCTAGATAGTCCAAATGCCCACTATGGAACCCACATAGTGAAAGTGCCCGCTAGGGAACTTACATAGTTCAAGTGCCCAATAGGTAACCAAGATACTCCAAGTGCCCGCTAGGTAACCTACATAGTCCAAGTACCCTCTAATTAACCTATATTGTCCAAGTGCCCGTTAGATAACCTAGATAGTCCAAGGGCCAAATAGTTAACCTACATGGTTCAAGTGCCCGCTAGGTAACCTAGCTAATCCAAGTGTCCGCTAGTTAACCTATATCCTCCAAGTGCCCACTAGTTAACATAGATGGTCCAAGTGCCCGCTGGTTAACCTACATAGTCCAAGGGCCCGCTAGTTAACCTACATAGTGCAAGGGCCCGCTAGTTAACCTACATAGTCCAAGTGCCCGCAAGGTAACCTACATAGTCCAAGTGCAAGACTGGAACCTACATAATCCAAGTGCCCGCTAGGGAACCTACATAGTCCAAATGCCCGTTTGGAAACCTATATAGTCCAAATGCCCGCTAGGGTACCCACATAGTCCAAGTGCCCGCTAGGGAACCTACATAGTCAAAATGCCCGCTAGGGAACCTGCATCGTCCAAGTGCCCGCTAGTTAACCTAGATTGTCCAAGTTCCTGTTAGCTAACCTACATAGTCCAAGTGCCCGTTCGTTAACCTAGATTGTCCAAGTGCCCGCTAGGTAGCCTACATAGTCCAAGAGCCCGCTAGGTAACTTAGATAGTCCAAGTGCCCGTTAGCTAACAGAGATAGTCCAAGTGCCCGCTAGGTAACCACATAGTCCAAGTGCCCGTTCGTTAACCTAGATAGTCCAAGTGCCCGCTAGGTAACCTAGACAGTCCAAGTGCCTGCTAGGTAACCTACATATTCCAAGTGCCCGTTTGCTAGCCTAGATCGTCAAAGTGCCCGCTAGTTAACCTACATAGTCCAAGGGCCCGCTAGGGAACCCACATAGTCCAAGTTCCCGTTAGAGAACTTACATAGTCAAAGGTTCTGCTATGGAACCTACATAGTCCAAATGCCCACTAGGGAACCTTCATAGTATGAGTGCCTGCTAGGGAACCTACATAGTCCAAGTGCCCTTTAGGGAACCTATGTAGTCCAAGTGCCCGCTAAGGAACCTAGATAGTCCAAGTGCCCGCTAGGTAACCCAGATAGTCCAAGTGCCCGCTAGGTAACCTACAAAGACCAAGTGCCCGCTAGGTAATCTATATAGTCCAAATGCCCGCTAGGGCACCTACATAGTCCAAGTGCACGCTAATTAACCTACATAGTCCAAGTGCCCGTTAGCTAACCTAGATAGTCCAAGGTCCAAATAGTTAACCTACATGGTTCAAGTGCCCGCTAGGTAACCTAGCTAATCCAATTGTCCGCTAGTTAACCTATATCGTGAAGTGCCCGCTAATTAACCTAGATCGTCCAAGTGCCCGTTAAGTAACCTAGATAGTCCAAGTGCCCGCTAGGTTACCTAGATAGTCCTAGCGCCCGCTACCAAACATACATCGGCCAAGTGCCCGCTAGGCAACCTACATAGTCCAAGTGCCCGTTCGTTAACCTAGAAATCCATGTGCCCGCTAGGTAACCTAGACAGTCCAAGTGCCCGCTAGGTTACCTGCATAGTCCAAGTGCCCGTTAGGTAACCTAGATAGTCCAAGTGCCCGCTAGGTAACCTAGATAGTCCAAGTTCCTGTTAGCTAACCTAGATAGTCCAAGTGCCCGCTTGGTAACCTACATAGTCCAAGGGCCCGCTCGTTAACCTAGTTCGTCCAAGTGCCCGCTAGTTAACCTACATAGTACAAGGACCCGCTAGTTAACCTACAAAGTCCTAGTGCCCGCTAGTTAACCTACATTGTCCAAGTCCCTGATCGGGATCCTACATAGTCCAAGTATCCGCTAGGTAACCTACATAGTCCAAATGCCCCCTAGTAACGTACATAGTCCAAGTGCCCGCTAGAGAACCTACATAGTCCAAGTGCCCGTTAGGTAACCTAGATAGTCCAAAGGCCCGCTAGGGAACCCACATAGTCCAAGTTCCCGTTAGAGAACAAACATAGTCAAAGGGCCTGCTATGGAACCTACATAGTCCAAGTGCCCACTAGGGAACCTTCATAGTCCGAGTGCCTGCTAGGGAACCTACATAGTCCAAGTGCCCTTTAGGGAACCTATGTAGTCCAAGTGCCCGCTAAGGAACCTAGATAGTCCAAGTGCCCGCTAGGTAACTCAGATAGTCCAAGTGCCCGCTAGGTAACCTACAAAGTCCAAGTGCCCGCTAGGTAATCTATATAGTCCAAATGCCCGCTAGGGCACCTACATAGTCCAAGTGCACGCTAATTAACCTACATAGTCCAAGTACCAGTTAGCTAACCTAGATAGTCCAAGGTCCAAATAGTTAACCTATATGGTTCAAGTGCCCGCTAGGTAACCTAGCTAATCCAAGTGTCCGCTAGTTAACCTATATCGTGAAGTGCCCGCTAGTTCACCTAGATCGTCCAAGTGCCCGTTAAGTAACCTAGATAGTCCAAGTGCCCGCTAGGTTACCTACATAGTCCAAGGGCCCGCTCGTTAACCTAGTTCATCCAAGTGTCCGCTAGTTAAACTATATAGTCCAAGTGCCCGCTAAATAACCAAGATAGTCAAAGTGCGCGCTAGGTAACCTACATAGTCCAAGTTCCCACTAGGTAACCTAGATAGTCCAAGTGCCCGTTACCTAACCTAGATAGTCCAAGTGCCCGCTAGGTAACCTACATAGTCCTAGTGCCCGCTAGTTAACCAACATTGTCCAAGTGCCCGATAAGGAACCCTCATAGTCCAAGTGCCCGTTAGGTAACCTACATAGTCCAAATGCCCGCTAGTAACCTACATAGTCCAAGTGACTGATAGGGAACCTACATAATCCAAGTGTCCGCTAGGGAATTTACATAGTACAAGTGCCCGTTAGTGAACCTACATAGTCCAAGTGCCCGCTAGGGAACCTACATAGTCAAAGTGCCCGCTAGGGAACCTGCATCGTCCAATTGCCCGCTAGTTAACCTAGATTGTCCAAGTTCCTGTTAGCTAACCTACATAATCCAAGTGCCCGTTCGTTAACCTAGATTGTCCAAGTGCCCGCTAGGTAACCTACATAGTCCAAGTGCCCGCTAGGTAACTTAGATAGTCCAAGTGCCCGTTAGCTAACAGAGATAGTCCTAGTGCCCGCTAGGTAACCACATAGTCCAAGTGCCCGTTCGTTAACCTAGATAGTCCAAGTGCCCGCTAGGTAACCTAGACAGTCCAAGTGCCTGCTAGGTAACCTACATATTCCATGTGCCCGTTTGCTAACCTAGATCGTCAAAGTGCCCGCTAGTTAACCTACATAGTCCAAGGGCCTGCTAGTTAACCTAGATAGTCCAAGTGCCCGCTAGTTAACCTACATAGTACAAGGACCCGCTAGTTAACCTACATATTCCTAGTGCCCGCTAGTTAACCTATATTGTCCAAGTCCCTGATCTGGAACCTACATAGTCCAAGTATCCGCTAGGTAACCTACATAGTCCAAATGCCCCCTAGTAACGTACATAGTCCAAGTGCCCGCTAGAGAACCTACATAGTCCAAGTGCCCGTTAGGTAACCTAGATAGTCCAAAGGCCCGCTAGGGAACCCACATAGTCCAAGTTCCCGTTAGAGAACTTACATAGTCAAAGGGCCTGCTATGGAACCTACATAGTCCAAGTGCCCACTAGGGAACCTTCATAGTCCGAGTGCCTGCTAGGGAACCTACATAGTCCAAGTGCCCTTTAGGGAACCTATGTAGTCCAAGTGCCCGCTAAGGAACCTAGATAGTCCAAGTGCCCGCTAGGTAACTCAGATAGTCCAAGTGCCCGCTAGGTAACCTACAAAGTCCAA
The DNA here is from genome assembly GCF_050624435.1 of Tenrec ecaudatus. Classification (NCBI taxonomy): domain Eukaryota; kingdom Metazoa; phylum Chordata; class Mammalia; order Afrosoricida; family Tenrecidae; genus Tenrec; species Tenrec ecaudatus. Next base: position 104,794 of record NW_027458065.1, read on the forward strand.
GTGCCCGCTAGGTAATCTATATAGTCCAAATGCCCGCTAGGGCACCTACATAGTCCAAGTGCACGCTAATTAACCTACATAGTCCAAGTACCAGTTAGCTAACCTAGATAGTCCAAGGTCCAAATAGTTAACCTACATGGTTCAAGTGCCCGCTAGGTAACCTAGCTAATCCAAGTGTCCGCTAGTTAACCTATATCGTGAAGTGCCCGCTAGTTAACCTAGATCGTCCAAGTGCCCGTTAAGTAACCTAGATAGTCCAAGTGCCCGCTAGGTTACCTACTTAGTCCAAGGGCCCGCTCGTTAACCTAGTTCGTCCAAGTGTCCGCTAGTTAACCTATATAGTCCAAGTGCCCGCTAAATAACCAAGATAGTCAAAGTGCGCGCTAGGTTACCTACATAGTCCAAGTTCCCACTAGGTAACCTAGATAGTCCAAGTGCCCGTTACCTAACCTAGATAGTCCAAGTGCCCGGTAGGTAACCTACATAGTCCTAGTGCCCGCTAGTTAACCAACATTGTCCAAGTGCCCGATAAGGAACCCTCATAGTCCAAGTGCCCGTTAGGTAACCTACATAGTCCAAATGCCCGCTAGTAACCTACATAGTCCAAGTGCCTGATAGGGAACCTACATAATCCAAGTGTCCGCTAGGGAATTTACATAGTCCAAGTGCCCGTTAGTGAACCTAGATAGTCCAAGTGCCCGCTAGTTAACCTAGATAGTCCAAGTACCCGCTAGGTAACGTAGATAGTTCAAGTGCACGCTAGGTAACCTAGATAGTCCAAGTGCCCGCTACGTAACCTACAAAGTCCAAGTGCCCCCTAGGTAACCTATATAATCCAAATGCCCGCTAGGGCACCTACATAGTCAAAATACCCACTAATTAACCTACATAGTCCATGTGCCCGCTAGCTAACCTAGATAGTCTAAGGGCCCACTAGTTAACCTACATAGTTCAAGTTCCCGCTAGCTAACCTACATAGTCCAAGTGCCCGCTAGTTAACCTAGATCGTCCCAGTGCCCGCTAGTTAACCTACATAGTCCAAGGGCCCGCTAGTTAACCTACATAGTGAAAGGGCCCGCTAGTTAACCTAGATCGTCCAAGTGCCCGCTATTTAACCTACATAATCCAAGTGCCCCTTAGCTAACCTAGATAGTCCAAGGGCCTGCTAGTTGACCTACATAGTCCAAGTACCGGCTAATTAACCTATATTGTCCAAGTGCCCGTTAGCTAACCTAGATAGTCCAAGTGCCCGCTAGGGAACCTACATAGTCCAAGTGCCGGTTAGGGAACGTACATAGTCCAAGTGCCCGCTAGGTAACCTAGATAGTCCATGTGCCCGCTAGTTAACCTACATAGTCCAAGTGCCCGCTAGGTAACCTAGATAGTCCTAGTGCGCGCTAGTTAATCAACATTGTCCAAGTGCCAGATAGCGAAGGTACATAGTCCAAGTGCCCGCTAGTAACCTACATAGTCCAAGTGCCCGATAGGGAACCTACATACTCCAAGTGCCCGTTAGGTAACCTAGATAGTCCAAATGCCCACTATGGAACCCACATAGTGAAAGTGCCCGCTAGGGAACTTACATAGTTCAAGTGCCCAATAGGTAACCAAGATACTCCAAGTGCCCGCTAGGTAACCTACATAGTCCAAGTACCCTCTAATTAACCTATATTGTCCAAGTGCCCGTTAGATAACCTAGATAGTCCAAGGGCCAAATAGTTAACCTACATGGTTCAAGTGCCCGCTAGGTAACCTAGCTAATCCAAGTGTCCGCTAGTTAACCTATATCCTCCAAGTGCCCACTAGTTAACATAGATGGTCCAAGTGCCCGCTGGTTAACCTACATAGTCCAAGGGCCCGCTAGTTAACCTACATAGTGCAAGGGCCCGCTAGTTAACCTACATAGTCCAAGTGCCCGCAAGGTAACCTACATAGTCCAAGTGCAAGACTGGAACCTACATAATCCAAGTGCCCGCTAGGGAACCTACATAGTCCAAATGCCCGTTTGGAAACCTATATAGTCCAAATGCCCGCTAGGGTACCCACATAGTCCAAGTGCCCGCTAGGGAACCTACATAGTCAAAATGCCCGCTAGGGAACCTGCATCGTCCAAGTGCCCGCTAGTTAACCTAGATTGTCCAAGTTCCTGTTAGCTAACCTACATAGTCCAAGTGCCCGTTCGTTAACCTAGATTGTCCAAGTGCCCGCTAGGTAGCCTACATAGTCCAAGAGCCCGCTAGGTAACTTAGATAGTCCAAGTGCCCGTTAGCTAACAGAGATAGTCCAAGTGCCCGCTAGGTAACCACATAGTCCAAGTGCCCGTTCGTTAACCTAGATAGTCCAAGTGCCCGCTAGGTAACCTAGACAGTCCAAGTGCCTGCTAGGTAACCTACATATTCCAAGTGCCCGTTTGCTAGCCTAGATCGTCAAAGTGCCCGCTAGTTAACCTACATAGTCCAAGGGCCTGCTAGGGAACCCACATAGTCCAAGTTCCCGTTAGAGAACTTACATAGTCAAAGGTTCTGCTATGGAACCTACATAGTCCAAATGCCCACTAGGGAACCTTCATAGTATGAGTGCCTGCTAGGGAACCTACATAGTCCAAGTGCCCTTTAGGGAACCTATGTAGTCCAAGTGCCCGCTAAGGAACCTAGATAGTCCAAGTGCCCGCTAGGTAACCCAGATAGTCCAAGTGCCCGCTAGTTAACCTACAAAGTCCAAGTGCCCGCTAGGTAATCTATATAGTCCAAATGCCCGCTAGGGCACCTACATAGTCCAAGTGCACGCTAATTAACCCACATAGTCCAAGTGCCCGTTAGCTAACCTAGATAGTCCAAGGTCCAAATAGTTAACCTACATGGTTCAAGTGCCCGCTAGGTAACCTAGCTAATCCAATTGTCCGCTAGTTAACCTATATCGTGAAGTGCCCGCTAGTTAACCTAGATCGTCCAAGTGCCCGTTAAGTAACCTAGATAGTCCAAGTGCCCGCTAGGTTACCTAGATAGTCCTAGCGCCCGCTACCAAACATACATCGGCCAAGTGCCCGCTAGGCAACCTACATAGTCCAAGTGCCCGTTCGTTAACCTAGAAATCCATGTGCCCGCTAGGTAACCTAGACAGTCCAAGTGCCCGCTAGGTTACCTGCATAGTCCAAGTGCCCGTTAGGTAACCTAGATAGTCCAAGTGCCCGCTAGGTATCCTAGATAGTCCAAGTTCCTGTTAGCTAACCTAGATAGTCCAAGTGCCCGCTTGGTAACCTACATAGTCCAAGGGCCCGCTCGTTAACCTAGTTCGTCCAAGTGCCCGCTAGTTAACCTACATAGTACAAGGACCCGCTAGTTAACCTACAAAGTCCTAGTGCCCGCTAGTTAACCTACATTGTCCAAGTCCCTGATCGGGAACCTACATAGTCCAAGTATCCGCTAGGTAACCTACATAGTCCAAATGCCCCCTAGTAACGTACATAGTCCAAGTGCCCGCTAGAGAACCTACATAGTCCAAGTGCCCGTTAGGTAACCTAGATAGTCCAAAGGCCCGCTAGGGAACCCACATAGTCCAAGTTCCCGTTAGAGAACTAACATAGTCAAAGGGCCTGCTATGGAACCTACATAGTCCAAGTGCCCACTAGGGAACCTTCATAGTCCGAGTGCCTGCTAGGGAACCTACATAGTCCAAGTGCCCTTTAGGGAACCTATGTAGTCCAAGTGCCCGCTAAGGAACCTAGATAGTCCAAGTGCCCGCTAGGTAACTCAGATAGTCCAAGTGCCCGCTAGGTAACCTACAAAGTCCAAGTGCCCGCTAGGTAATCTATATAGTCCAAATGCCCGCTAGGGCACCTACATAGTCCAAGTGCACGCTAATTAACCTACATAGTCCAAGTACCAGTTAGCTAACCTAGATAGTCCAAGGTCCAAATAGTTAACCTACATGGTTCAAGTGCCCGCTAGGTAACCTAGCTAATCCAAGTGTCCGCTAGTTAACCTATATCGTGAAGTGCCCGCTAGTTAACCTAGATCGTCCAAGTGCCCGTTAAGTAACCTAGATAGTCCAAGTGCCCGCTAGGTTACCTACATAGTCCAAGGGCCCGCTCATTAACCTAGTTCATCCAAGTGTCCGCTAGTTAACCTATATAGTCCAAGTGCCCGCTAAATAACCAAGATAGTCAAAGTGCGCGCTAGGTAACCTACATAGTCCAAGTTCCCACTAGGTAACCTAGATAGTCCAAGTGCCCGTTACCTAACCTAGATAGTCCAAGTGCCCGCTAGGTAACCTACATAGTCCTAGTGCCCGCTAGTTAACCAACATTGTCCAAGTGCCCGATAAGGAACCCTCATAGTCCAAGTGCCCGTTAGGTAACCTACATAGTCCAAATGCCCGCTAGTAACCTACATAGTCCAAGTGACTGATAGGGAACCTACATAATCCAAGTGTCCGCTAGGGAATTTACATAGTACAAGTGCCCGTTAGTGAACCTACATAATCCAAGTGCCCGCTAGTTAACCTAGATAGTCCAAGTACCCGCTAGGTAACGTAGATAGTTCAAGTGCACGCTAGGTAACCTAGATAGTCCAAGTGCCCGCTACGTAACCTACAAAGTCCAAGTGCCCCCTAGGTAACCTATGTAATCCAAATGCCCGCTAGGGCACCTACATGGTCAAAATACCCGCTAATTAACCTACATAGTCCATGTGCCCGCTAGCTAACCTAGATAGTCTAAGGGCCCACTAGTTAACCTACATAGTTCAAGTTCCCGCTAGCTAACCTACATAGTCCAAGTGCCCGCTAGTTAACCTAGATCGTCCCAGTGCCCGCTAGTTAACCTACATAGTCCAAGGGCCCGCTAGTTAACCTACATAGTGAAAGGGCCCGCTCGTTAACCTAGATCGTCCAAATGTCCGCTAGATAACCTACATTGTCCAAGTGCCCGCTATTTAACCTACATAATCCAAGTGCCCCTTAGCTAACCTAGATAGTCCAAGGGCCTGCTAGTTGACCTACATAGTCCAAGTACCGGCTAATTAACCTATATTGTCCAAGTGCCCGTTAGCTAACCTAGATAGTCCAAGTGCCCGCTAGAGAACCTACATAGTCCAAGTGCCCGTTAGGGAACGTACATAGTCCAAGTGCCCGCTAGGTAACCTAGATAGTCCATGTGCCCGCTAGTTAACCTACATAGTCCAAGTGCCCGCTAGGTAACCTAGATAGTCCTAGTGCGCGCTAGTTAATCAACATGGTCCAAGTGCCAGATAGCGAAGGTACATAGTCCAAGTGCCCGCTAGTAACCTACATAGTCCAAGTGCCCGATAGGGAACCTACATACTCCAAGTGCCCGTTAGGTAACCTAGATAGTCCAAATGCCCACTATGGAACCCACATAGTGAAAGTGCCCGCTAGGGAACTTACATAGTTCAAGTGCCCAATAGGTAACCAAGATACTCCAAGTGCCCGCTAGGTAACCTACATAGTCCAAGTACCCTCTAATTAACCTATATTGTCCAAGTGCCCGTTAGATAACCTAGATAGTCCAAGGGCCAAATAGTTAACCTACATGGTTCAAGTGCCCGCTAGGTAACCTAGCTAATCCAAGTGTCCGCTAGTTAACCTATATCCTCCAAGTGCCCACTAGTTAACATAGATGGTCCAAGTGCCCGCTGGTTAACCTACATAGTCCAAGGGCCCGCTAGTTAACCTACATAGTGCAAGGGCCCGCTAGTTAACCTACATAGTCCAAGAGCCCGCAAGGTAACCTACATAGTCCAAGTGCAAGACTGGAACCTACATAATCCAAGTGCCCGCTAGGGAACCTACATAGTCCAAATGCCCGTTTGGAAACCTATATAGTCCAAATGCCCGCTAGGGTACCCACATAGTCCAAGTGCCCGCTAGGGAACCTACATAGTCAAAATGCCCGCTAGGGAACCTGCATCGTCCAAGTGCCCGCTAGTTAACCTGGATTGTCCAAGTTCCTGTTAGCTAACCTACATAGTCCAAGTGCCCGTTCGTTAACCTAGATTGTCCAAGTGCCCGCTAGGTAACCTACATAGTCCAAGAGCCCGCTAGGTAACTTAGATAGTCCAAGTGCCCGTTAGCTAACAGAGATAGTCCAAGTGCCCGCTAGGTAACCACATAGTCCAAGTGCCCGTTCGTTAACCTAGATAGTCCAAGTGCCCGCTAGGTAACCTAGACAGTCCAAGTGCCTGCTAGGTAACCTACATATTCCAAGTGCCCGTTTGCTAGCCTAGATCGTCAAAGTGCCCGCTAGTTAACCTACATAGTCCAAGGGCCCGCTAGGGAACCCACATAGTCCAAGTTCCCGTTAGAGAACTTACATAGTCAAAGGTTCTGCTATGGAACCTACATAGTCCAAATGCCCACTAGGGAACCTTCATAGTATGAGTGCCTGCTAGGGAACCTACATAGTCCAAGTGCCCTTTAGGGAACCTATGTAGTCCATGTGCCCGCTAAGGAACCTAGATAGTCCAAGTGCCCGCTAGGTAACCCAGATAGTCCAAGTGCCCGCTAGTTAACCTACAAAGTCCAAGTGCCCGCTAGGTAATCTATATAGTCCAAATGCCCGCTAGGGCACCTACATAGTCCAAGTGCACGCTAATTAACCCACATAGTCCAAGTGCCCGTTAGCTAACCTAGATAGTCCAAGGTCCAAATAGTTAACCTACATGGTTCAAGTGCCCGCTAGGTAACCTAGCTAATCCAATTGTCCGCTAGTTAACCTATATCGTGAAGTGCCCGCTAGTTAACCTAGATCGTCCAAGTGCCCGTTAAGTAACCTAGATAGTCCAAGTGCCCGCTAGGTTACCTAGATAGTCCTAGCGCCCGCTACCAAACATACATCGGCCAAGTGCCCGCTAGGCAACCTACATAGTCCAAGTGCCCGTTCGTTAACCTAGAAATCCATGTGCCCGCTAGGTAACCTAGACAGTCCAAGTGCCCGCTAGGTTACCTGCATAGTCCAAGTGCCCGTTAGGTAACCTAGATAGTCCAAGTGCCCGCTAGGTATCCTAGATAGTCCAAGTTCCTGTTAGCTAACCTAGATAGTCCAAGTGCCCGCTTGGTAACCTACATAGTCCAAGGGCCCGCTCGTTAACCTAGTTCGTCCAAGTGCCCGCTAGTTAACCTACATAGTACAAGGACCCGCTAGTTAACCTACAAAGTCCTAGTGCCCGCTAGTTAACCTACATTGTCCAAGTCCCTGATCGGGAACCTACATAGTCCAAGTATCCGCTAGGTAACCTACATAGTCCAAATGCCCCCTAGTAACGTACATAGTCCAAGTGCCCGCTAGAGAACCTACATAGTCCAAGTGCCCGTTAGGTAACCTAGATAGTCCAAAGGCCCGCTAGGGAACCCACATAGTCCAAGTTCCCGTTAGAGAACTAACATAGTCAAAGGGCCTGCTATGGAACCTACATAGTCCAAGTGCCCACTAAGGAACCTTCATAGTCCGAGTGCCTGCTAGGGAACCTACATAGTCCAAGTGCCCTTTAGGGAACCTATGTAGTCCAAGTGCCCGCTAAGGAACCTAGATAGTCCAAGTGCCCGCTAGGTAACTCAGATAGTCCAAGTGCCCGCTAGGTAACCTACAAAGTCCAAGTGCCCGCTAGGTAATCTATATAGTCCAAATGCCCGCTAGGGCACCTACATAGTCCAAGTGCACGCTAATTAACCTACATAGTCCAAGTACCAGTTAGCTAACCTAGATAGTCCAAGGTCCAAATAGTTAACCTACATGGTTCAAGTGCCCGCTAGGTAACCTAGCTAATCCAAGTGTCCGCTAGTTAACCTATATCGTGAAGTGCCCGCTAGTTAACCTAGATCGTCCAAGTGCCCGTTAAGTAACCTAGATAGTCCAAGTGCCCGCTAGGTTACCTACATAGTCCAAGGGCCCGCTCGTTAACCTAGTTCATCCAAGTGTCCGCTAGTTAACCTATATAGTCCAAGTGCCCGCTAAATAACCAAGATAGTCAAAGTGCGCGCTAGGTAACCTACATAGTCCAAGTTCCCACTAGGTAACCTAGATAGTCCAAGTGCCCGTTACCTAACCTAGATAGTCCAAGTGCCCGCTAGGTAACCTACATAGTCCTAGTGCCCGCTAGTTAACCAACATTGTCCAAGTGCCCGATAAGGAACCCTCATAGTCCAAGTGCCCGTTAGGTAACCTACATAGTCCAAATGCCCGCTAGTAACCTACATAGTCCAAGTGACTGATAGGGAACCTACATAATCCAAGTGTCCGCTAGGGAATTTACATAGTACAAGTGCCCGTTAGTGAACCTACATAATCCAAGTGCCCGCTATTTAACCTAGATAGTCCAAGTACCCGCTAGGTAACGTAGATAGTTCAAGTGCACGCTAGGTAACCTAGATAGTCCAAGTGCCCGCTACGTAACCTACAAAGTCCAAGTGCCCCCTAGGTAACCTATATAATCCAAATGCCCGCTAGGGCACCTACATAGTCAAAATACCCGCTAATTAACCTACATAGTCCATGTGCCCGCTAGCTAACCTAGATAGTCTAAGGGCCCACTAGTTAACCTACATAGTTCAAGTTCCCGCTAGCTAACCTACATAGTCCAAGTGCCCGCTAGTTAACCTAGATCGTCCCAGTGCCCGCTAGTTAACCTACATAGTCCAAGGGCCCGCTAGTTAACCTACATAGTGAAAGGGCCCGCTAGTTAACCTAGATCGTCCAAATGTCCGCTAGTTAACCTACATTGTCCAAGTGCCCGCTATTTAACCTACATAATCCAAGTGCCCCTTAGCTAACCTAGATAGTCCAAGGGCCTGCTAGTTGACCTACATAGTCCAAGTACCGGCTAATTAACCTATATTGTCCAAGTGCCCGTTAGCTAACCTAGATAGTCCAAGTGCCCGCTAGAGAACCTACATAGTCCAAGTGCCCGTTAGGGAACGTACATAGTCCAAGTGCCCGCTAGGTAACCTAGATAGTCCATGTGCCCGCTAGTTAACCTACATAGTCCAAGTGCCCGCTAGGTAACCTAGATAGTCCTAGTGCGCGCTAGTTAATCAACATTGTCCAAGTGCCAGATAGCGAAGGTACATAGTACAAGTGCCCGCTAGTAACCTACATAGTCCAAGTGCCCGATAGGGAACCTACATACTCCAAGTGCCCGTTAGGTAACCTAGATAGTCCAAATGCCCACTATGGAACCCACATAGTGAAAGTGCCCGCTAGGGAACTTACATAGTTCAAGTGCCCAATAGGTAACCAAGATACTCCAAGTGCCCGCTAGGTAACCTACATAGTCCAAGTACCCTCTAATTAACCTATATTGTCCAAGTGCCCGTTAGATAACCTAGATAGTCCAAGGGCCAAATAGTTAACCTACATGGTTCAAGTGCCCGCTAGGTAACCTAGCTAATCCAAGTGTCCGCTAGTTAACCTATATCCTCCAAGTGCCCACTAGTTAACATAGATGGTCCAAGTGCCCGCTGGTTAACCTACATAGTCCAAGGGCCCGCTAGTTAACCTACATAGTGCAAGGGCCCGCTAGTTAACCTACATAGTCCAAGTGCCCGCAAGGTAACCTACATAGTCCAAGTGCAAGACTGGAACCTACATAATCCAAGTGCCCGCTAGGGAACCTACATAGTCCAAATGCCCGTTTGGAAACCTATATAGTCCAAATGCCCGCTAGGGTACCCACATAGTCCAAGTGCCCGCTAGGGAACCTACATAGTCAAAATGCCCGCTAGGGAACCTGCATCGTCCAAGTGCCCGCTAGTTAACCTAGATTGTCCAAGTTCCTGTTAGCTAACCTACATAGTCCAAGTGCCCGTTCGTTAACCTAGATTGTCCAAGTGCCCGCTAGGTAGCCTACATAGTCCAAGAGCCCGCTAGGTAACTTAGATAGCCCAAGTGCCCGTTAGCTAACAGAGATAGTCCAAGTGCCCGCTAGGTAACCACATAGTCCAAGTGCCCGTTCGTTAACCTAGATAGTCCAAGTGCCCGCTAGGTAACCTAGACAGTCCAAGTGCCTGCTAGGTAACCTACATATTCCAAGTGCCCGTTTGCTAGCCTAGATCGTCAAAGTGCCCGCTAGTTAACCTACATAGTCCAAGGGCCCGCTAGGGAACCCACATAGTCCAAGTTCCCGTTAGAGAACTTACATAGTCAAAGGTTCTGCTATGGAACCTACATAGTCCAAATGCCCACTAGGGAACCTTCATAGTATGAGTGCCTGCTAGGGAACCTACATAGTCCAAGTGCCCTTTAGGGAACCTATGTAGTCCAAGTGCCCGCTAAGGAATCTAGATAGTCCAAGTGCCCGCTAGGTAACCCAGATAGTCCAAGTGCCCGCTAGGTAACCTACAAAGACCAAGTGCCCGCTAGGTAATCTATATAGTCCAAATGCCCGCTAGGGCACCTACATAGTCCAAGTGCACGCTAATTAACCTACATAGTCCAAGTGCCCGTAAGCTAACCTAGATAGTCCAAGGTCCAAATAGTTAACCTACATGGTTCAAGTGCCCGCTAGGTAACCTAGCTAATCCAATTGTCCGCTAGTTAACCTATATCGTGAAGTGCCCGCTAATTAACCTAGATCGTCCAAGTGTCCGTTAAGTAACCTAGATAGTCCAAGTGCCCGCTAGGTTACCTAGATAGTCCTAGCGCCCGCTACCAAACATACATCGGCCAAGTGCCCGCTAGGCAACCTACATAGTCCAAGTGCCCGTTCGTTAACCTAGAAATCCATGTGCCCGCTAGGTAACCTAGACAGTCCAAGTGCCCGCTAGGTTACCTGCATAGTCCAAGTGCCCGTTAGGTAACCTAGATAGTCCAAGTGCCCGCTAGGTAACCTAGATAGTCCAAGTTCCTGTTAGCTAACCTAGATAGTCCAAGTGCCCGCTTGGTAACCTACATAGTCCAAGGGCCCGCTCGTTAACCTAGTTCGTCCAAGTGCCCGCTAGTTAACCTACATAGTACAAGGACCCGCTAGTTAACCTACAAAGTCCTAGTGCCCGCTAGTTAACCTACATTGTCCAAGTCCCTGATCGGGATCCTACATAGTCCAAGTATCCGCTAGGTAACCTACATAGTCCAAATGCCCCCTAGTAACGTACATAGTCCAAGTGCCCGCTAGAGAACCTACATAGTCCAAGTGCCCGTTAGGTAACCTAGATAGTCCAAAGGCCCGCTAGGGAACCCACATAGTCCAAGTTCCCGTTAGAGAACAAACATAGTCAAAGGGCCTGCTATGGAACCTACATAGTCCAAGTGCCCACTAGGGAACCTTCATAGTCCGAGTGCCTGCTAGGGAACCTACATAGTCCAAGTGCCCTTTAGGGAACCTATGTAGTCCAAGTGCCCGCTAAGGAACCTAGATAGTCCAAGTGCCCGCTAGGTAACTCAGATAGTCCAAGTGCCCGCTAGGTAACCTACAAAGTCCAAGTGCCCGCTAGGTAATCTATATAGTCCAAATGCCCGCTAGGGCACCTACATAGTCCAAGTGCACGCTAATTAACCTACATAGTCCAAGTACCAGTTAGCTAACCTAGATAGTCCAAGGTCCAAAGAGTTAACCTATATGGTTCAAGTGCCCGCTAGGTAACTTAGCTAATCCAAGTGTCCGCTAGTTAACCTATATCGTGAAGTGCCCGCTAGTTAACCTAGATCGTCCAAGTGCCCGTTAAGTAACCTAGATAGTCTAAGTGCCCGCTAGGTTACCTACATAGTCCAAGGGCCCGCTCGTTAACCTAGTTCATCCAAGTGTCCGCTAGTTAAACTATATAGTCCAAGTGCCCGCTAAATAACCAAGATAGTCAAAGTGCGCGCTAGGTAACCTACATAGTCCAAGTTCCCACTAGGTAACCTAGATAGTCCAAGTGCCCGTTACCTAACCTAGATAGTCCAAGTGCCCGCTAGGTAACCTACATAGTCCTAGTGCCCGCTAGTTAACCAACATTGTCCAAGTGCCCGATAAGGAACCCTCATAGTCCAAGTGCCCGTTAGGTAACCTACATAGTCCAAATGCCCGCTAGTAACCTACATAGTCCAAGTGACTGATAGGGAACCTACATAATCCAAGTGTCCGCTAGGGAATTTACATAGTACAAGTGCCCGTTAGTGAACCTACATAGTCCAAGTGCCCGCTAGGGAACCTACATAGTCAAAGTGCCCGCTAGGGAACCTGCATCGTCCAATTGCCCGCTAGTTAACCTAGATTGTCCAAGTTCCTGTTAGCTAACCTACATAATCCAAGTGCCCGTTCGTTAACCTAGATTGTCCAAGTGCCCGCTAGGTAACCTACATAGTCCAAGTGCCCGCTAGGTAACTTAGATAGTCCAAGTGCCCGTTAGCTAACAGAGATAGTCCTAGTGCCCGCTAGGTAACCACATAGTCCAAGTGCCCGTTCGTTAACCTAGATAGTCCAAGTGCCCGCTAGGTAACCTAGACAGTCCAAGTGCCTGCTAGGTAACCTACATATTCCATGTGCCCGTTTGCTAACCTAGATCGTCAAAGTGCCCGCTAGTTAACCTACATAGTCCAAGGGCCTGCTAGTTAACCTAGATAGTCCAAGTGCCCGCTAGTTAACCTACATAGTACAAGGACCCGCTAGTTAACCTACATATTCCTAGTGCCCGCTAGTTAACCTATATTGTCCAAGTCCCTGATCGGGAACCTACATAGTCCAAGTATCCGCTAGGTAACCTACATAGTCCAAATGCCCCCTAGTAACGTACATAGTCCAAGTGCCCGCTAGAGAACCTACATAGTCCAAGTGCCCGTTAGGTAACCTAGATAGTCCAAAGGCCCGCTAGGGAACCCACATAGTCCAAGTTCCCGTTAGAGAACTTACATAGTCAAAGGGCCTGCTATGGAACCTACATAGTCCAAGTGCCCACTAGGGAACCTTCATAGTCCGAGTGCCTGCTAGGGAACCTACATAGTCCAAGTGCCCTTTAGGGAACCTATGTAGTCCAAGTGCCCGCTAAGGAACCTAGATAGTCCAAGTGCCCGCTAGGTAACTCAGATAGTCCAAGTGCCCGCTAGGTAACCTACAAAGTCCAAGTGCCCGCTAGGTAATCTATATAGTCCAAATGCCCGCTAGGGCACCTACATAGTCCAAGTGCACGCTAATTAACCTACATAGTCCAAGTACCAGTTAGCTAACCTAGATAGTCCAAGGTCCAAATAGTTAACCTACATGGTTCAAGTGCCCGCTAGGTAACCTAGCTAATCCAAGTGTCCGCTAGTTAACCTATATCGTGAAGTGCCCGCTAGTTAACCTAGATCGTCCAAGTGCCCGTTAAGTAACCTAGATAGTCCAAGTGCCCGCTAGGTTACCTACTTAGTCCAAGGGCCCGCTCGTTAACCTAGTTCGTCCAAGTGTCCGCTAGTTAACCTATATAGTCCAAGTGCCCGCTAAATAACCAAGATAGTCAAAGTGCGCGCTAGGTAACCTACATAGTCCAAGTTCCCACTAGGTAACCTAGATAGTCCAAGTGCCCGTTACCTAACCTAGATAGTCCAAGTGCCCGGTAGGTAACCTACATAGTCCTAGTGCCCGCTAGTTAACCAACATTGTCCAAGTGCCCGATAAGGAACCCTCATAGTCCAAGTGCCCGTTAGGTAACCTACATAGTCCAAATGCCCGCTAGTAACCTACATAGTCCAAGTGCCTGATAGGGAACCTACATAATCCAAGTGTCCGCTAGGGAATTTACATAGTCCAAGTGCCCGTTAGTGAACCTAGATAGTCCAAGTGCCCGCTAGTTAACCTAGATAGTCCAAGTACCCGCTAGGTAACGTAGATAGTTCAAGTGCACGCTAGGTAACCTAGATAGTCCAAGTGCCCGCTACGTAACCTACAAAGTCCAAGTGCCCCCTAGGTAACCTATATAATCCAAATGCCCGCTAGGGCACCTACATAGTCAAAATACCCACTAATTAACCTACATAGTCCATGTGCCCGCTAGCTAACCTAGATAGTCTAAGGGCCCACTAGTTAACCTACATAGTTCAAGTTCCCGCTAGCTAACCTACATACTCCAAGTGCCCGCTAGTTAACCTAGATCGTCCCAGTGCCCGCTAGTTAACCTACATAGTCCAAGGGCCCGCTAGTTAACCTACATAGTGAAAGGGCCTGCTAGTTAACCTAGATCGTCCAAGTGCCCGCTATTTAACCTACATAGTCCAAGTGCCCTTTTAGGAACCTAGAGGGTCCAAGTGCCCATAGGGAACCTATATAGTCCAAGTGCCCGCTAGGGAACCTGCATCGTCCAAGTGCCCGCTAATTAACCTAGATAGTCCAAGTGCCCGCTACTTAAACTAGATTGTCCAATTGCCAGGTAGTTAACCTAGATCGTCCAAGTACCCGCTAGTTAACCTACATAGTCCAAGGGCCCCCTAGTTAACCTAGATATTCCAAGTGCCGGCTAGTTAACCTAGATCGTCCAAGTGTCCGCTAGTTAACCTACATAGTCCAAGTGCCCGTTAGGTAACCTACATAGTCCTAGTGCCCGCTAGGTGACCTAGATAGTCCAAGTTCCTTTTAGCTAACCTAGATAGTCCAAGTGCCCGCTAGGTAACCTAGATAGTCAAAGAGCCCTTTAGGTAACCTAGATAGTCCAAGTGCCCGCGAGGTAACCTACATAGTCCAAGTGCCCGATAGGTAACCTAGATAGTCAAAGTGCCCGTTAGGTAACCTATATAGTCCAAGTGCCGCTAGGTAACTTACATAGTCAAAGTGCCTGCTAGGTAACCTAGATAGACCAAGTTCCTGTTAGCTAACCTAGATAGTCCAAGTGCCCGCTAGGTAACCTACATAGTCGAAGGGCCCGCTCGTTAACCTAGTTCGTCCAAGTGCCTGCTAGGTTACCTGCATAGTCCTAGTGCCCGTTAGGCAACCTAGATAGTCCAAGTGCCCGCTAGGTAACCTAGATAGTCCAAGTGACCGCTAGGTAACCTACATATTCCAAGTGCCCGCTAGGTAACCTAGATAGTCCAAGTGCCCGTTAGCTAACATACATAGTCCAAGAGCACGCTAGGTAACCTACATAGTCCAAGTGCGCGTTCGTTAACCTAGATAGTCCAAGTGCCCGCTAGGTAACTTAGACAGTCCAAGTGCCTGCTAGGTCAACTACATAGTCCAAGTCCCCGTTCGCTAACCTAGATAGTGCAAGTGCCTGCTAGGTAACCTACATAGTCCAAGGACCCACTAGTTAACCTAGATCATCCAAATGTCCTGTGGGTAACCTACATAGTCCAAGTGCCCGCTACGTAACCTAGATAGTCGAAGTGCCCGTTAGGTAACCTAGATAGTCCAAGTGCCCGCTAGGTAACCTACATATTCCAAGTGCCCGCTAGGTAACCTAGATAGTCCAAGTGCCCGTTAGCTAACATACATAGTCCAAGAGAACGCTAGGTAACCTACATAGTCCAAGTGCCCGTTCGTTAACCTAGATAGTCCAAGTGCCCGTTAGGTAACCTAGACAGAACAAGTGCCTGGTAGGTCACCTACATAATCCAAGTCCCCGTTCGCTAACCAAGATACTCCAAGTGCCGGCTAGGTTACCTGCATAGTCCTAGTGCCCGTTAGGCAACCTAGATAGTCCAAGTGCCCGCTAGGTAACCTACATACTCCAAGTGACCGCTAGGTAGCCAAGATAGTCCAAATTCCCGTTAGCTAACATACATAGTCCAAGTGCCCGCTAGGTAACCTACATAGTCCAAGTGCCCGTTCGTTAACCTAGATAGTCCAAGTGCCCGCTAGGTACTTAGACAGTCCAAGTGCCTGCTAGGTCAACTACATAGTCCAAGTCCCCGTTCGCTAACCTAGATAGTGCAAGTGCCTGCTAGGTAACCTACATAGTCCAAGGGCCCACTAGTTAACCTAGATCGTCCTAATGTCCTCTAGTTCACCTACATAGTCCAAGTGCCCGCTACGTAACCTAGATAGTCGAAGTGCCCGTTAGGTAACCTAGATAGTCCAAGTGCCCGCTAGGTAACCTACATATTCCAAGTGCCCGCTAGGTAACCTAGATAGTCCAAGTGCCCGTTAGCTAACCTACATAGTCCAAGAGCACGCTAGGTAACCTACATAGTCCAAGTGCCCGTTCGTTAACCTAGATAGTCCAAGTGCCCGCTAGGTAACCTAGACAGTACAAGTGCCTGGTAGGTCACCTACATAATCCAAGTCCCCGTTCGCTAACCAAGATAGTCCAAGTGCCGGCTAGGTAACTTACTTAGTCCAAGTGCCCGCTAGGTAAGCTACAAGTCCAAGGGCCCGCTAGTTAACCTACATAGTCCAAGGGCTCGCTAGTTAACCTTGATAGCCCACGTGCCGGCTAGTTAACCTAGATAGTCCAAGTGCCCGCTAGTTAACCTACATAGTCCAAGGGCCCACTAGTTAACCTAGATCGTCCTAATGTCCTCTAGTTCACCTACATAGTCCAAGTGCCCGCTATGTAACCTAGATAGTCCAAGTGCCCGCTAGGTAACCTACATAGTCCAAGTGCCCGTTAGAGAACTTACATAGTCAAAGGGCCTGCTATGGAACCTACATAGTCCAAGTGCCCGCTAGAGAACCTTCATAGTCAGAGTGCCTGCTAGGGAACCTGCATAGTGCAAGTGCCCTTTATAGAACCTATGTAGTCCAAGTGCCCGCTAGGGAACCTAGATACTCCAAGTGCCCGCTAGGTAACCTACAAAGTCCAAGTGCCCGCTAGATAATCTATATAGTCCAAATGCCCGCTAGGGCACCTACATAGTCCAAGTGCACGCTAATTAACCTACATAGTCCAAGTGCCCGTTAGCTACCTTGATAGTCCAAGGGCCAAATAGTTAACCTACGTGGTTCAAGTGCCCGCTAGGTAACCTAGCTAATCCAAGTGTCCTCTAGTTAACCTATATCGTGAAGTGCCCGCTAGTTAACCTAGATCGTCCAAGTGCCCGTTAAGTAACCTAGATAGTCCAAGTGCCCGCTAGGTTACCTACATAGTCCAAGTTCCCGCTAGGTAACCTAGATAGTCCTAGTGCCCGTTACCTAACATAGATCGGCCAAGTGCCCGCTAGGCAACCTACATAGTCCAAGTGCCCGTTCGTTAACCTAGAAATCCATGTGCCCCCTAGGTAACCTAGAGAGTCCAAGTGCCCGCTAGGTTACCTGCATAGTCCAAGTGCCCGTTAGGTAACCTAGATAGTCCAAGTGCCTGCTAGTTAACCTACATAGTCTAAGTGCCTGCTAAGTAACCTAGGTAGTCCAAGTGCCCGTTAGCTAACCTAGATAGTCCAAGTGATGGCTAGGGGACCTAAATAGTCAAAGTGACCACTAGGTAACCTAGATAGTCCAAGTTCCTGTTAGCTAACCTAGATAGTCCAAGTGCCCGCTAGGTAACCTACATAGTCCAAGGGCCCGCTCGTTAACCTAGTTCGTCCAAGTGTCTGCTAGTTAACCTATATAGTCCAAGTGCCCACTAAATAACCAAGATAGTCAAAATGCCCGCTAGGTAACCTACATAGTCCAAGTTCCCACTAGGTAACCTAGATAGTCCAAGTGCCCGTTACCTAACCTAGATAGTCCAAGTGCCCGGTAGGTAACCTACATAGTCCTAGTGCCCGCTAGTTAACCAACATTGTCCAAGTGCCCGATACGGAACCCTCATAGTCCAAGTGCCCGTTAGGTAACCTACATAGTCCAAATGCCCGCTAGTAACCTACATAGTCCAAGTGCCTGATAGGGAACCTACATAATCCAAGTGTCCGCTAGGGAATTTACATAGTACAAGTGCCCGTTAGTGAACTTAGATAGTCCAAGTGCCCGCTAGTTAACCTAGATAGTCCAAGTACCCGCTAGGTAACCTAGATAGTCAAAGAGCCCTTTAGGTAACCTAGATAGTCCAAGTGCCCGCTAGGTAACCTACATAGTCCAAGTGCCCGCTAGGTAACCTAGATAGTCAAAGTGCCCGTTAGGTAACTTATATAGTCCAAGTGCCGCTATGTAACTTACATAGTCAAAGTGCCTGCTAGGTAACCTAGATAGACCAAGTTCCTGTTAGCTAACCTAGATAGTCCAAGTGCCCGCTAGGTAACCTACATAGTCTAAGGGCCCGCTCGTTAACCTAGTACGTCCAAGTGCCTGCTAGGTTACCTGCATAGTCCTAGTGCCCGTTAGGCAACCTAGATAGTCCAAGTGCCCGCTAGGTAACCTACATAGTCCAAGTGACCGCTAGGTAGCCTAGATAGTCCAAATTCCCGTTAGCTAACATACATAGTCCAAGTGCCCGCTAGGTAACCTACATAGTCCAAGTGCCCGTTCGTTAACCTGGGTAGTCCAAGTGCCCGCTAGGTAACTTAGACAGTCCAAGTGCCTGCTAGGTCAACTACATAGTCCAAGTCCCCGTTCGCTAACCTAGATAGTGCAAGTGCCTGCTAGGTAACCTACATAGTCCAAGGGCCCACTAGTTAACCTAGATCATCCAAATGTCCTGTGGGTAACCTACATAGTCCAAGTGCCCGCTACGTAACCTAGATAGTCGAAGTGCCCGTTAGGTAACCTAGATAGTCCAAGTGCCCGCTAGGTAACCTACATATTCTAAGTGCCCGCTAGGTAACCTAGATAGTCCAAGTGCCCGTTAGCTAACATACATAGTCCAAGAGCACGCTAGGTAACCTACATAGTCCAAGTGCCCGTTCGTTAACCTAGATAGTCCAAGTGCCCGCTAGGTAACCTAGACAGTACAAGTGCCTGGTAGGTCACCTACATAATCCAAGTCCCCGTTCGCTAACCAAGATAGTCCAAGTGCCGGCTAGGTAACTTACTTAGTCCAAGTGCCCGCTAGGTAAGCTACAAGTCCAAGGGCCCGCTAGTTAACCTACATAGTCCAAGGGCTCGCTAGTTAACCTTGATAGCCCAAGTGCCGGCTAGTTAACCTAGATAGTCCAAGTGCCCGCTAGTTAACCTACATAGTCCAAGGGCCCACAAGCAAACCTAGATCGTCCTAATGTCCTCTAGTTCACCTACATAGTCCAAGTGCCCGCTACGTAACCTAGATAGTCCAAGTGCCCGCTAGGTAACCTACATAGTCCAAGTGCCCGTTAGCTAACATACATAGTCCAAGTGCCCGTTAGAGAACTTACATAGTCAAAGGGCCTGCTATGGAACCTACATAGTCCAAGTGCCCGCTAGAGAACCTTCATAGTCAGAGTGCCTGCTAGGGAACCTGCATAGTGCAAGTGCCCTTTAGGGAACCTATGTAGTCCAAGTGCCCGCTAGGGAACCTAGATACTCCAAGTGCCCGCTAGGTAACCTACAAAGTCCAAGTGCCCGCTAGATAATCTATATAGTCCAAATGCCCGCTAGGGCACTTACATAGTCCAAGTGCACGCTAATTAACCTACATAGTCCAAGTGCCCGTTAGCTACCTTGATAGTCCAAGGGCCAAATAGTTAACCTACATGGTTCAAGTGCCCGCTAGGTAACCTAGCTAATCCAAGTGTCCGCTAGTTAACCTATATCCTCCAAGTGCCCACTAGTTAACCTAGATTGTCTAAGTGCCCGCTGGTTAACCTACATAGTCCAAGGGCCTGCTAGTTAACCTACATAGTGCAAGGGCCCGCTAGTTAACCTACATAGTCCTAGTGCCCGCTAGGTAACCTACATAGTCCAAGTGCAACACGGGAACCTACATAATCCAAGTGCCCGCTAGGGAACCTACATAGTCCAAATGCCCGTTAGGAAGCCTAGATAGTCCAAATGCCCACTAGGGTACCCACATAGTCCAAGTGCCCGCAAGGGAACCTACATAGTCAAAGTGCCCGCTAGGGAACCTGCATCGTCCAAGTGCCCGTTAGCTAACATACATAATCCAAGAGCACGCTAGGTAACCTACATAGTCCAAGTGCCCGTTCGTTAACCTAGATAGTCCAAGTGCCCGCTAGGTAACCTAGACAGTACAAATGCCTGGTAGGTCACCTACATAATCCAAGTCCCCGTTTGCTAACCAAGATACTCCAAGTGCCGGCTAGGTTACCTGCATAGTCCTAGTGCCCGTTAGGCAACCTAGATAGTCCAAGTGCCCGCTAGGTAACCTACATAGTCCAAGTGACCGCTAGGTAGCCTAGATAGTCCAAATTCCCGTTAGCTAACATACATAGTCCAAGTGCCCGCTCGGTAACCTACATAGTCCAAGTGCCCGTTCGTTAACCTAGATAGTCCAAGTGCCCGCTAGGTAACTTAGACAGTCCAAGTGCCTGCTAGGTCAACTACATAGTCCAAGTCCCCGTTCGCTAACCTAGATAGTGCAAGTGCCTGCTAGGTAACCTACATAGTCCAAGGGCCCACTAGTTAACCTAGATCACCCAAATGTCCTGTGGGTAACCTACATAGTCCAAGTGCCCGCTACGTAACCTAGATAGTCGAAGTGCCCGTTAGGTAACCTAGATAGTCCAAGTGCCCGCTAGGTAACCTACATATTCCAAGTGCCCGCTAGGTAACCTAGATAGTCCAAGTGCCCGTTAGCTAACATACATAGTCCAAGAGCACGCTAGGTAACCTACATAGTCCAAGTGCCCGTTCGTTAACCTAGATAGTCCAAGTGCCCGCTAGGTAACCTAGACAGTACAAGTGCCTGGTAGGTCACCTACATAATCCAAGTCCCCGTTCGCTAACCAAGATAGTCCAAGTGCCGGCTAGGTAACTTACTTAGTCCAAGTGCCCGCTAGGTAAGCTACAAGTCCAAGGGCCCGCTAGTTAACCTACATAGTCCAAGGGCTCGCTAGTTAACCTTGATAGCCCAAGTGCCGGCTAGTTAACCTAGATAGTCCAAGTGCCCGCTAGTTAACCTACATAGTCCAAGGGCCCACAAGTTAACCTAGATCGTCCTAATGTCCTCTAGTTCACCTACATAGTCCAAGTGCCCGCTACGTAACCTAGATAGTCCAAGTGCCCGCTAGGTAACCTACATAGTCCAAGTGCCCGTTAGCTAACATACATAGTCCAAGTGCCCGTTAGAGAACTTACATAGTCAAAGGGCCTGCTATGGAACCTACATAGTCCAAGTGCCCGCTAGAGAACCTTCATAGTCAGAGTGCCTGCTAGGGAACCTGCATAGTGCAAGTGCCCTTTAGGGAACCTATGTAGTCCAAGTGCCCGCTAGGGAACCTAGATACTCCAAGTGCCCGCTAGGTAACCTACAAAGTCCAAGTGCCCGCTAGATAATCTATATAGTCCAAATGCCCGCTAGGGCACCTACATATTCCAAGTGCACGCTAATTAACCTACATAGTCCAAGTGCCCGTTAGCTAACCTAGATAGTCCAAGGGCCAAATAGTTAACCTACATGGTTCAAGTGCCCGCTAGGTAACCTAGCTAATCCAAGTGTCCTCTAGTTAACCTATATCGTGAAGTGCCCGCTAGTTAACCTAGATCGTCCAAGTGCCCGTTAAGTAACCTAGATAGTCCAAGTGCCCGCTAGGTTACCTACATAGTCCAAGTTCCCGCTAGGTAACCTAGATAGTCCTAGTGCCCGTTACCTAACATAGATCGGCCAAGTGCCCGCTAGGCAACCTACATAGTCCAAGTGCCCGTTCGTTAACCTAGAAATCCATGTGCCCGCTAGGTAACCTAGACAGTCCAAGTGCCCGAAAGGTTACCTGCATAGTCCAAGTGCCCGTTAGGTAACCTAGATAGTCCAAGTGCCTGCTAGTTAACCTACATAGTCTAAGTGCCTGCTAAGTAACCTAGGTAGTCCAAGTGCCCGTTAGCTAACCTAGATAGTCCAAGTGATGGCTAGGGGACCTAAATAGTCAAAGTGACCACTAGGTAACCTAGATAGTCCAAGTTCCTGTTAGCTAACCTAGATAGTCCAAGTGCCCGCTAGGTAACCTACATAGTCCAAGGGCCCGCTCGTTAACCTAGTTCGTCCAAGTGTCTGCTAGTTAACCTATATAGTCCAAGTGCCCACTAAATAACCAAGATAGTCAAAATGCCCGCTAGGTAACCTACATAGTCCAAGTTCCCACTAGGTAACCTAGATAGTCCAAGTGCCCGTTACCTAACCTAGATAGTCCAAGTGCCCGGTAGGTAACCTACATAGTCCTAGTGCCCGCTAGTTAACCAACATTGTCCAAGTGCCCGAAACGGAACCCTCATAGTCCAAGTGCCCGTTAGGTAACCTACATAGTCCAAATGCCCGCTAGTAACCTACATAGTCCAAGTGCCTGATAGGGAACGTACATAATCCAAGTGTCCGCTAGGGAATTTACATAGTACAAGTGCCCGTTAGTGAACTTAGATAGTCCAAGTGCCCGCTAGTTAACCTAGATAGTCCAAGTACCCGCTAGGTAACCTAGATAGTCAAAGAGCCCTTTAGGTAACCTAGATAGTCCAAGTGCCCGCTAGGTAACCTACATAGTCCAAGTGCCCGCTAGGTAACCTAGATAGTCAAAGTGCCCGTTAGGTAACTTATATAGTCCAAGTGCCGCTATGTAACTTACATAGTCAAAGTGCCTGCTAGGTAACCTAGATAGACCAAGTTCCTGTTAGCTAACCTAGATAGTCCAAGTGCCCGCTAGGTAACCTACATAGTCTAAGGGCCCGCTCGTTAACCTAGTACGTCCAAGTGCCTGCTAGGTTACCTGCATAGTCCTAGTGCCCGTTAGGCAACCTAGATAGTCCAAGTGCCCGCTAGGTAACCTACATAGTCCAAGTGACCGCTAGGTAGCCTAGATAGTCCAAATTCCCGTTAGCTAACATACATAGTCCAAGTGCCCGCTAGGTAACCTACATAGTCCAAGTGCCCGTTCGTTAACCTGGGTAGTCCAAGTGCCCGCTAGGTAACTTAGACAGTCCAAGTGCCTGCTAGGTCAACTACATAGTCCAAGTCCCCGTTCGCTAACCTAGATAGTGCAAGTGCCTGCTAGGTAACCTACATAGTCCAAGGGCCCACTAGTTAACCTAGATCATCCTAATGTCCTGTGGGTAACCTACATAGTCCAAGTGCCCGCTACGTAACCTAGATAGTCGAAGTGCCCGTTAGGTAACCTAGATAGTCCAAGTGCCCGCTAGGTAACCTACATATTCTAAGTGCCCGCTAGGTAACCTAGATAGTCCAAGTGCCCGTTAGCTAACATACATAGTCCAAGAGCACGCTAGGTAACCTACATAGTCCAAGTGCCCGTTCGTTAACCTAGATAGTCCAAGTGCCCGCTAGGTAACCTAGACAGTACAAGTGCCTGGTAGGTCACCTACATAATCCAAGTCCCCGTTCGCTAACCAAGATAGTCCAAGTGCCGGCTAGGTAACTTACTTAGTCCAAGTGCCCGCTAGGTAAGCTACAAGTCCAAGGGCCCGCTAGTTAACCTACATAGTTCAAGGGCTCGCTAGTTAACCTTGATAGCCCAAGTGCCGGCTAGTTAACCTAGATAGTCCAAGTGCCCGCTAGTTAACCTACATAGTCCAAGGGCCCACAAGCAAACCTAGATCGTCCTAATGTCCTCTAGTTCACCTACATAGTCCAAGTGCCCGCTACGTAACCTAGATAGTCCAAGTGCCCGCTAGGTAACCTACATAGTCCAAGTGCCCGTTAGCTAACATACATAGTCCAAGTGCCCGTTAGAGAACTTACATAGTCAAAGGGCCTGCTATGGAACCTACATAGTCCAAGTGCCCGCTAGAGAACCTTCATAGTCAGAGTGCCTGCTAGGGAACCTGCATAGTGCAAGTGCCCTTTAGGGAACCTATGTAGTCCAAGTGCCCGCTAGGGAACCTAGATACTCCAAGTGCCCGCTAGGTAACCTACAAAGTCCAAGTGCCCGCTAGATAATCTATATAGTCCAAATGCCCGCTAGGGCACCTACATATTCCAAGTGCACGCTAATTAACCTACATAGTCCAAGTGCCCGTTAGCTAACCTAGATAGTCCAAGGGCCAAATAGTTAACCTACATGGTTCAAGTGCCCGCTAGGTAACCTAGCTAATCCAAGTGTCCGCTAGTTAACCTATATCCTCCAAGTGCCCACTAGTTAACCTAGATGGTCTAAGTGCCCGCTGGTTAACCTACATAGTCCAAGGGCCTGCTAGTTAACCTACATAGTGCAAGGGCCCGCTAGTTAACCTACATAGTCCTAGTGCCCGCTAGGTAACCTACATAGTCCAAGTGCAACACGGGAACCTACATAATCCAAGTGCCCGCTAGGGAACCTACATAGTCCAAATGCCCGTAAGGAAGCCTAGATAGTCCAAATGCCCACTAGGGTACCCACATAGTCCAAGTGCCCGCAAGGGAACCTACATAGTCAAAGTGCCCGCTAGGGAACCTGCATCGTCCAAGTGCCCGTTAGCTAACATACATAATCCAAGAGCACGCTAGGTAACCTACATAGTCCAAGTGCCCGTTCGTTAACCTAGATAGTCCAAGTGCCCGCTAGGTAACCTAGACAGTACAAATGCCTGGTAGGTCACCTACATAATCCAAGTCCCCGTTTGCTAACCAAGATACTCCAAGTGCCGGCTAGGTTACCTGCATAGTCCTAGTGCCCGTTAGGCAACCTAGATAGTCCAAGTGCCCGCTAGGTAACCTACATAGTCCAAGTGACCGCTAGGTAGCCTAGATAGTCCAAATTCCCGTTAGCTAACATACATAGTCCAAGTGCCCGCTCGGTAACCTACATAGTCCAAGTGCCCGCTAGGTAACTTAGACAGTCCAAGTGCCTGCTAGGTCAACTACATTGTCCAAGTCCCCGTTCGCTAACCTAGATAGTGCAAGTGCCTGCTAGGTAACCTACATAGTCCAAGGGCCCACTAGTTAACCTAGATCATCCAAATGTCCTGTGGGTAACCTACATAGTCCAAGTGCCCGCTACGTAACCTAGATAGTCGAAGTGCCCGTTAGGTAACCTAGATAGTCCAAGTGCCCGCTAGGTAACCTACATATTCCAAGTGCCCGCTAGGTAACCTAGATAGTCCAAGTGCCCGTTAGCTAACATACATAGTCCAAGAGCACGCTAGGTAACCTACATAGTCCAAGTGCCCGTTCGTTAACCTAGATAGTCCAAGTGCCCGCTAGGTAACCTAGACAGTACAAGTGCCTGGTAGGTCACCTACATAATCCAAGTCCCCGTTCGCTAACCAAGATAGTCCAAGTGCCGGCTAGGTAACTTACTTAGTCCAAGTGCCCGCTAGGTAAGCTACAAGTCCAAGGGCCCGCTAGTTAACCTACATAGTCCAAGGGCTCGCTAGTTAACCTTGATAGCCCAAGTGCCGGCTAGTTAACCTAGATAGTCCAAGTGCCCGCTAGTTAACCTACATAGTCCAAGGGCCCACTAGTTAACCTAGATCGTCCTAATGTCCTCTAGTTCACCTACATAGTCCAAGTGCCCGCTACGTAACCTAGATAGTCCAAGTGCCCGCTAGGTAACCTACATAGTCCAAGTGCCCATTAGCTAACATACATAGTCCAAGTGCCCGTTAGAGAACTTACATAGTCAAAGGGCCTGCTATGGAACCTACATAGTCCAAGTGCCCGCTAGAGAACCTTCATAGTCAGAGTGCCTGCTAGGGAACCTGCATAGTGCAAGTGCCCTTTAGGGAACCTATGTAGTCCAAGTGCCCGCTAGGGAACCTAGATACTCCAAGTGCCCGCTAGGTAACCTACAAAGTCCAAGTGCCCGCTAGATAATCTATATAGTCCAAATGCCCGCTAGGGCACCTACATATTCCAAGTGCACGCTAATTAACCTACATAGTCCAAGTGCCCGTTAGCTAACCTAGATAGTCCAAGGGCCAAATAGTTAACCTACATGGTTCAAGTGCCCGCTAGGTAACCTAGCTAATCCAAGTGTCCGCTAGTTAACCTATATCCTCCAAGTGCCCACTAGTTAACCTAGATGGTCTAAGTGCCCGCTGGTTAACCTACATAGTCCAAGGGCCTGCTAGTTAACCTACATAGTGCAAGGGCCCGCTAGTTAACCTACATAGTCCAAGTGCCCGCTAGGTAACCTACATAGTCCAAGTGCAAGACGGGAACCTACATAATCCAAGTGCCCGCTAGGGAACCTACATAGTCCAAATGCCCGTTAGGAAGCCTAGATAGTCCAAATGCCCACTAGGGTACCCACATAGTCCAAGTGCCCGCTAGGGAACCTACATAGTCAAAGTGCCCGCTAGGGAACCTGCATCGTCCAAGTGCCCGCTAGTTAACCTAGATTGCCCAAGTTCCTGTTAGCTAACCTACATAGTCCAAGTGCCCGTTCGTTAACCTAGATTGTCCAAGTGCCCGCTTGGTAACCAACATAGTCCAAGTGCCCGCTAGGTAATTGAGATAGTCCAAGTGCCCGTTAGCTAACAGAGATAGTCCAAGTGCCCGCTAAGTAACCACATAGTCCAAGTGCCCGTTCGTTAACCTAGATAGTCCAAGTGCCCGCTAGGTAACCTACATATTCCAAGTGCCCGTTTGCTAACCTAGATCGTCAAAGTGCCCGCTAGTTAACCTACATAGTCCAAGGGCCCGCTAGTTAACCTAGATAGTCCAAGTGCCCGCTAGTTAACCTACATAGTACAAGGACCCACTAGATAACCTACATAGTGCTAGTGCCCGCTAGTTAACCTATATTGTCCAAGTCCCTGATCAGGAACCTACATAGTCCAAGTATCCGGTAGGTAACCTACATAGTCCAAATGCCCCCTAGTAAAGTACATAGTCCAAGTGCCCGCTAGGGAACCTACATAGTCCAAGTGCCCGTTAGGTAACCCAGATAGTTCAAAGGCCTGCTAGGGAACCCACATAGTCCAAGTGCCCGTTCGTTAACCTAGAAATCCATGTGCCCGCTAGGTAACCTAGACAGTCCAAGTGCCCGCTAGGTTACCTGCATAGTCCAAGTGCCCGTTAGGTAACCTAGATAGTACAAGTGCCTGCTAGGTAACCTACATAGTCTAAGTGCCCGCTAGGTAACCTAGGTAGTCCAAGTGCCCGTTAGCTAACCTAGATAGTCCAAGTGCCGGCTAGGTGACCTAAATAGTCAAAGTGACCACTAGGTAACCTAGATAGTCCAAGTTCCTGTTAGCTAACCTAGATAGTCCAAGTGCCCGCTACGTAACCTACATAGTCCAAGGGCCCGCTCGTTAACCTAGTTCGTCCAAGTGTCCGCTAGTTAACCTATATAGTCCAAGTGCCCACTAAATAACCAAGATAGTCAAAATGCCCGCTAGGTAACCTACATAGTCCAAGTTCCCACTAGGTAACCTAGATAGTCCAAGTGCCCGTTACCTAACCTAGATAGTCCAAGTGCCCGCTAGGTAACCTACATAGTCCTAGTGCCCGCTAGTTAACCAACATTGTCCAAGTGCCCGATACGGAACCCTCATAGTCCAAGTGCCCGTTAGGTAACCTACATAGTCCAAATGCCAGCTAGTAACCTACATAGTCCAAGAGCCTGATAGGGAACCTACATAATACAAGTGTCCGCTAGGGAATTTACATAGTACAAGTGCCCGTTAGTGAACCTAGATAGTCCAAGTGCCCGCTAGTTAACCTAGATAGTCCAAGTACCCGCTAGGTAACCTAGATAGTCAAAGAGCCCTTTAGGTAACCTAGATATTCCAAGTGCCAGCTAGGTAACCTACATAGTCCAAGTGCCCGCTAGGTAACCTAGATAGTCAAAGTGCCCGTTAGGTAACCTATATAGTCCAAGTGCCGCTAGGTAACTTACATAGTCAAAGTTCCTGCTAGGTAACCTAGATAGAACAAGTTCCTGTTAGCTAACCTAGATAGTCCAAGTGCCCGCTAGGTAACCTACATAGTCTAAGGGCCCGCTCGTTAACCTAGTACGTCCAAGTGCCTGCTAGGTTACCTGCATAGTCCTAGTGCCCGTTAGGCAACCTAGATAGTCCAAGTGCCCGCTAGGTAACCTACATAGTCCAAGTGACCGCTAGGTAGCCTAGATAGTCCAAATTCCCGTTAGCTAACATACATAGTCCAAGTGCCCGCTAGGTAACCTACATAGTCCAAGTGCCCGTTCGTTAACCTAGATTGTCCAAGTGCCCGCTAGGTAACCTACATAGTCTAAGGGCCCGCTCGTTAACCTAGTACGTCCAAGTGCCTGCTAGGTTACCTGCATAGTCCTAGTGCCCGTTAGGCAACCTAGATAGTCCAAGTGCCCGCTAGGTAACCTACATAGTCCAAGTGACCGCTAGGTAGCCTAGATAGTCCAAATTCCCGTTAGCTAACATACATAGTCAAAGTGCCCGCTAGGTAACCTACATAGTCCAAGTGCTCGTTCGTTAACCTAGATTGTCCAAGTGCCCGCTAGGTAACTTAGACAGTCCAAGTGCCTGCTAGGTCAACTACATAATCCAAGTCCCCGTTCGCTAACCTAGATAGTGCAAGTGCCTGCTAGGTAACCTACTTAGTCCAAGGGCCCGCTAGTTAACCTAGATCATCCAAATGTCCTGTGGGTAACCTACATAGTCCAAGTGCCCGCTACGTAACCTAGATAGTCGAAGTGCCCGTTAGGTAACCTAGATAGTCCAAGTGCCCGCTAGGTAACCTACATATTCCAAGTGCCCGCTAGGTAACCTAGATAGTCCAAGTGCCCGTTAGCTAACATACATAGTCCAAGAGCACGCTAGGTAACCTACATAGTCCAAGTGCCCGTTCGTTAACCAAGATAGTCCAAGTGCCCGCTAGGTAACCTAGACAGTACAAGTGCCTGGTAGGTCACCTACATAATCCAAGTCCCCGTTCGCTAACCTAGATAGTCCAAGTGCCGGCTAGGTAACTTACTTAGTCCAAGTGCCCGCTAGGTAAGCTACAAGTCCCAGGGCCCTCTAGTTAACCTACATAGTCCAAGGGCTCGCTAGTTAACCTTGATAGCCCAAGTGCAGGCTAGTTAACCTAGATAGTCCAAGTGCCCGCTAGTTAACCTACATAGTCCAAGGGCCCACTAGTTAACCTAGATCGTCCTAATGTCCTCTAGTTCACCTACATAGTCCAAGTGCCCGCTACGTAACCTAGATAGTCCAAGTGCCCGCTAGGTAACCTACATAGTCCAAGTGCCCGTTAGCTAACATACATAGTCCAAGTGCCCGTTAGAGAACTTACATATTCAAAGGGCCTGCTATGGAACCTACATAGTCCAAGTGCCCGCTAGAGTACCTTCATAGTCAGAGTGCCTGCTAGGGAACCTGCATAGTGCAAGTGCCCTTTAGGGAACTTTTGTAGTCCAAGTGCCCGCTAGGGAACCTACAAAGTCCAAGTGCCCGCTAGATAATCTATATAGTCCAAATGCCCGCTAGGGCACCTACATAGTCCAAGTGCACGCTAATTAACCTACATAGTCCAAGTGCCCGTTAGCTAACCTAGATAGTCCAAGGGCCAAATAGTTAACCTACATGGTTCAAGTGCCCGCTAGGTAACCTAGCTAATCCAAGTGTCCGCTAGTTAACCTATATCCTCCAAGTGCCCACTAGTTAACCTAGATGGTCTAAGTGCCCGCTGGTTAACCTACATAGTCCAAGGGCCTGCTAGTTAACCTACATAGTGCAAGGGCCCGCTAGTTAACCTACATAGTCCTAGTGCCCGCTAGGTAACCTACATAGTCCAAGTGCAAGACGGGAACCTATATAATCCAAGTGCCCGCTAGGGCACCTACATAGTCCAAATACCCGTTAGGAAGCCTAGATTGTCCAAATGCCCGCTAGGGAACCTACATAGTCAAAGTGCCCGCTAGGGAACCTGCATCGTCCAAGTGCCCGCTAGTTAACCTAGATTGTCCAAGTTCCTGTTAGCTAACCTACATAGTCCAAGTGCCCGTTCGTTAACCTAGATTGTCCAATGCCCGCTAGGTAACCAACATAGTCCAAGTGCCCGCTAGGTAACTGAGATAGTCCAAGTGCCCGTTAGCTAACAGAGATAGTCCAAGTGCCCGCTAAGTAACCACATAGTCCAAGTGCCCGTTCGTTAACCTAGATAGTCCAAGTGCCCGCTAGGTAACCTAGATAGTCCAAGTGCCTGCTAGGTAACCTACATATTCCAAGTGCCCGTTTGCTAACCTAGATCGTCAAAGTGCCCGCTAGTTAACCTACATAGTCCAAGGGCCCGCTAGTTAACCTAGATAGTCCAAGTGCCCGCTAGTTAACCTACATAGTACAAGGACCCACTAGATAACCTACATAGTCCTAGTGCCCGCTAGTTAACCTACATTGTCCAAGTCCCTGATCAGGAACCTACATAGTCCAAGTATCCGCTTTGTAACCTACATAGTCCAAATGCCCCCTAGTAACGTACATAGTCCAAGTGCCCGCTAGGGAACCTACATAGTCCAAGTGCCCGTTAGAGAAATTACATAGTCAAAGGGCCTGCTATGGAACCTACATAGTCCAAGTGCCCACTAGGGAACCTTCATAGTCCGAGTGCCTGCTAGGGAACCTACATAGTCCAAGTGCCCTTTAGGGAACCTATGTAGTCCAAGTGCCCGCTAAGGAACCTAGATAGTCCAAGTGCCCGCTAGGTAACCCAGATAGTCCAAGTGCCCGCTAGGTAACCTACAAAGTCCAAGTGCCTGCTAGGTAATCTATATAGTCCAAATGCCCGCTAGGGCACCTACATAGTCCAAGTGCACGCTAATTAACCTACATAGTCCAAGTGCCCGTTAGCTAACGTAGATAGTCCAAGGGCCAAATAGTTAACCTACATGGTTCAAGTGCCCGCTAGGTAACCTAGCTAATCCAAGTGTCCGCTAGTTAACCTATATCGTGAAGTGCCCGCTAGTTAACCTAGATAGTCCAAGTGCCCGTTAAGTAACCTAGATAGTCCAAGTGCCCGCTAGGTTACCTACATAGTCCAAGTTCCCGCTAGGTAACCTAGATAGTCCTAGTGCACGTTACCTAACATAGATCGGCCAAGTGCCCGCTAGGCAACCTACATAGTCCAAGTGCCCGTTCGTTAACCTAGAAATCCATGTGCCCGCTAGGTAACCTAGACAGTCCAAGTGCCCGCTAGGTTACCTGCATAATCCAAATGCCCGTTAGGTAACCTAGATAGTCCAAGTGCCTGCTAGGTAACCTACATAGTCTAAGTGCCCGCTAGGTAACCTAGGTAGTCCTTGTTCCCGTTAGCTAACCTAGATAGTCCAAGTGCCAGCTAGGTGACCTAAATAGTCAAAATGACCACTAGGTAACCTAGATAGTCCAAGTTCCTGTTAGCTAACCTAGATAGTCCAAGTGCAAGCTAGGTACCCTACATAGTCCAAGGGCCCGCTCGTTAACCTAGTTCATCCAAGTGTCCGCTAGTTAACCTATATAGTCCAAGTGCCCACTAAATAACCAAGATAGTCAAAATGCCCGCTAGGTAACCTACATAGTCCAAGTTCCCACTAGATAACCTAGATAGTCCAAGTGCCCGTTACCTAACCTAGATAGTCCAAGTGCCCGCTAGGTAACCTACATAATCCTAGTGCCCGCTAGTTAACCAACATTGTCCAAGTGCCCGATACGGAACCCTCATAGTCCAAGTGCCCGTTAGGTAACCTACATAGTCCAAATGCCCGCTAGTAACCTACATAGTTCAAGTGCCTGATAGGGAACCTACATAATCCTAGTGCCCGCTAAGGAATTTACATAGTCCAAGTGCCCGTTAGCTAACCTAGATAGTCCAAGTGCCCGCTAGGGAACCTACATAGTCCAAGTGCCCGTTAGGGAACGTACATAGTCCAAGTGCCCGCTAGGTAACCTAGATAGTCCATGTGCTCGCTAGTTAACCTACATAGTCCAAGTGCCCGCTAGGTAACCTAGATAGTCCAAGGGCTCGCTAGTTAACCTTGATGATCCAAGTGCCCGCTAGGTAACCTACATAGTCCTAGTGCGCGTTAGTTAACCAACATTGTCCAAGTGACCAATAGCGAAGGTACATAGTCCAAGTGCCCTTTAGGTAACCTACATAGTCCAAATGCCCGCTAGTAACCTACATAGTCCAAATGCCCGTTAGTAACCTACATAGTCCAAGTGCCTGATAGGGAACCTACATAATCCAAGTGCCCGCTAGGGAACCTACATACTCCAAGTGCCCGTTAGGTAACCTAGATAGTCCAAATGTCCGCTATGGAACCCACATAGTGAAAGTGCCCACTAGGGAACCTGCATCGTCCAAGTGCCCGCTAATTAACCTAGATAGTCCAAGTACCCGCTAGTTAACCTAGATCGTCCAAGTGCCCGTTAAGTAACCTAGATCGTCCTAGTGCCCGCTAGATTACCTACATAGTCCAAGTTCCCGCTAGGTAACCTAGATAGTCCTAGTGCCCGTTACCTAACATAGATCGGCCAAGTGCCCGCTAGGCAACCTACATAGTCCAAGTGCCCGTTCGTTAACCTAGAAATCCATGTGCCCGCTAGGTAACCTAGACAGTCCAAGTGCCCGCTAGGTTACATGCATAGTCCAAGTGCCCGTTAGGTAACCTAGATAGTACAAGTGCCTGCTAGGTAACCTACATAGTCTAAGTGCCCGCTAGGTAACCTAGGTAGTCCAAGTGCCCGTTAGCTAACCTAAATAGTCCAAGTGCCGGCTAGGTGACCTAAATAGTCAAAGTGACCACTAGGTAACCTAGATAGTCCAAGTTCCTGTTAGCTAACCTAGATAGTCCAAGTGCCCGCTAGGTAACCTACATAGTCCAAGGGCCCGCTCGTTAACCTAGTTCGTCCAAGTGTCCGCTAGTTAACCTATATAGTCCAAGTGCCCACTAAATAACCAAGATAGTCAAAATGCCCGCTAGGTAACCTACAGAGTCCAAGTTCCCACTAGGTAACCTAGATAGTCCAAGTGCCCGCTAGGTAACCTACATAGTCCTAGTGCCCGCTAGTTAACCAACATTGTCCAAGTGCCCGATACGGAACCCTCATAGTCCAAGTGCCCGTTAGGTAACCTACATAGTCCAAATGCCCGCTAGTAACCTACATAGTTCAAGTGCCTGATAGGGAACCTACATAATCCTAGTGCCCGCTAAGGAATTTACATAGTCCAAGTGCCCGTTAGCTAACCTAGATAGTCCAAGTGCCCGCTAGGGAACCTACATAGTCCAAGTGCCCGTTAGGGAACGTACATAGTCCAAGTGGCCGCTAGGTAACCTAGATAGTCCATGTGCCCGCTAGTTAACCTACATAGTCCAAGTGCCCGCTAGGTAACCTAGATAGTCCAAGGGCTCGCTAGTTAACCTTGATCGTCCAAGTGCCCGCTAGGTAACCTACATAGTCCTAGTGCGCGTTAGTTAACCAACATTGTCCAAGTGACCGATAGCGAAGGTACATAGTCCAAGTGCCCGTTAGGTAACCTACATAGTCCAAATGCCCGCTAGTAACCTCCATAGTCCAAATGCCCGTTACTAACATACATAGTCCAAGTGCCCGATAGGGAACCTACATAATCCAAGTGCCCGCTAGGGAACCTACATACTCCAAGTGCCCGTTAGGTAACCTAGATAGTCCAAATGTCCGCTATGGAACCCACATAGTGAAAGTGCCCACTAGGGAACCTGCATCGTCCAAGTGCCCGCTAATTAACCTAGATAGTCCAAGTACCCGCTAGTTAACCTAGATCGTCCAAGTGCCCGTTAAGTAACCTAGATCGTCCTAGTGCCCGCTAGGTTACCTACATAGTCCAAGTTCCCGCTAGGTAACCTAGATAGTCCTAGTGCCCGTTACCTAACATAGATCGGCCAAGTGCCCGCTAGGCAACCTACATAGTCCAAGTGCCCGTTCGTTAACCTAGAAATCCATGTGCCCGCTAGGTAACCTAGACAGTCCAAGTGCCCGCTAGGTTACCTGCATAGTCCAAGTGCCCGTTAGGTAACCTAGATAGTACAAGTGCCTGCTAGGTAACCTACATAGTCTAAGTGCCCGCTAGGTAACCTAGGTAGTCCAAGTGCCCGTTAGCTAACCTAGATAGTCCAAGTGCCGGCTAGGTGACCTAAATAGTCAAAGTGACCACTAGGTAACCTAGATAGTCCAAGTTCCTGTTAGCTAACCTAGTTAGTCCAAGTGCCCGCTAGGTAACCTACATAGTCCAAGGGCCCGCTCGTTAACCTAGTTCGTCCAAGTGTCCGCTAGTTAACCTATATAGTCCAAGTGCCCACTAAATAACCAAGATAGTCAAAATGCCCGCTAGGTAACCTACATAGTCCAAGTTCCCACTAGGTAACCTAGATAGTCCAAGTGCCCGCTAGGTAACCTACATAGTCCTAGTGCCCGCTAGTTAACCAACATTGTCCAAGTGCCCGATACGGAACCCTCATAGTCCAAGTGCCCGTTAGGTAACCTACATAGTCCAAATGCCCGCTAGTAACCTACATAGTTCAAGTGCCTGATAGGGAACCTACATAATCCTAGTGCCCGCTAGGGAATTTACATAGTCCAAGTGCCCGTTAGCTAACCTAGATAGTCCAAGTGCCCGCTAGGGAACCTACATAGTCCAAGTGCCCGTTAGGGAACGTACATAGTCCATGTGCCCGCTAGGTAACCTAGATAGTCCATGTGCCCGCTAGTTAACCTACATAGTCCAAGTGCCCGCTAGGTAACCTAGATAGTCCAAGGGCTCGCTAGTTAACCTATATAGTCCAAGTGCCCGCTAGGTAACCTTGATCGTCCAAGTGCCCGCTAGGTAACCTACATAGTCCTAGTGCGCGTTAGTTATCCAACATTGTCCAAGTGACCGATAGCGAAGGTACATAGTCCAAGTGCCCGTTAGGTAACCTACATAGTCCAAATGCCCGCTAGTAACCTACATAGTCCAAATGCCCGTTAGTAACCTACATAGTCCAAGTGCCCGATAGGGAACCTACATACTCCAAGTGCCCGTTAGGTAACCTAGATAGTCCAAATGTCCGCTATGGAACCCACATAGTGAAAGTGCCCACTAGGAAACCTGCATCGTCCAAGTGCCCGCTAATTAACCTAGATAGTCCAAGTACCCGCTAGTTAACCTAGATCGTCCAAGTGCCCGTTAAGTAACCTAGATCGTCCAAGTCCCCGCTAGTTAACCTACATAGTCCAAGGGCCCCCTAGTTAACCTAGATATTCCAAGTGCCGGCTAGTTAAGCTAGATCGTCCAAGTGTCCGCTAGTTAACCTACATAGTCCAAGTGCCCGTTAGGTAACCTACATAGTCCTAGTGCCCGCTAGGTAACCTAGATAGTCCAAGTTCCTTTTAGCTAACCTAGATAGTCCAAGTGCCCCCTAGGTAACCTAGATAGTCAAAGTGCCCGTTAGGTAACCTAGATAGTCCAAGTGCCCGCTAGGTAACCTACATAGTCCAAGTGCCCGCTAGGTAACCTAGATAGTCCAAGTGCCGCTAGGTAACTTACATAGTCAAAGTGCCTGCTAGGTAACCTAGATAGACCAAGTTCCTGTTAGCTAACCTAGATAGTCCAAGTTCCCGCTAGGTAACCTACATAGTCTAAGGGCCCGCTCGTTAACCTAGTTCGTCCAAGTGCCTGCTAGGTTACCTGCATAGTTCTAGTGCCCGTTAAATAACCTAGATAGTCCAAGTGCCCGCTAGGTAACCTACATAGTCCAAGTGACCGCAAGGTAGCCTAGATAGTCCACGTTCCCGTTAGCTAACATACATAGTCAAAGTGCCCGCTAGGTAACCTACATAGTCCAAGTGTCCGTTAGTTAACCTAGATAGTCCCAGTGCCCGCTAGGTAACTTAGACAGTCCAAGTGCCTGCTAGGTCAACTACATAGTCCAAGTCCCCGTTCGCTAACCTAGATATTGCAAGTGCCTGCTAGGTAACCTACATAGTCCAAGGGCCCACTAGTTAACCTAGATCATCCAAATGTCCTGTAGGTAACCTACATAGTCCAAGTGCCCGCTACGTAACCTAGATAGTCGAAGTGCCCGTTAGGTAACCTAGATAGTCCAAGTGCCCGCTAGGTAACCTACATATTCCAAGTGCCCGCTAGGTAACCTAGATAGTCCAAGTGCCCGTTAGCTAACATACAAAGTCCAAGCGCACGCTAGGTAACCTACATAGTCCAAGTGTCCACTAGGTAACCTAGATAGTCCAAGGGCTCACTAGTTAACCTATATAGTCCAAGTGCCCGCTAGGTAACCTTGATCGTCCAAGTGCCCGCTAGGTAACCTACATAGTCCTAGTGCGCGTTAGTTAACCAACATTGTCCAAGTGCCCGATAGCGAAGGTACATAGTCCAAGAGCCCGTTAGGTAACCTACATAGTCCAAATGCCCGCTACTAACCTACATAGTCCAAATGCCCGTTAGTAACCTACATAGTCCAAGTGCCCGATAGGGAACCTACATAATCCAAGTGCCCGCTAGGGAACCTACATACTCCAAGTGCCCCTTAGGTAACCTAGATAGTCCAAATGTCCGCTATGGAACCCACATAGTGAAAGTGCCCACTAGGGAACCTGCATCGTCCAAGTGCCCGCTAATTAACCTAGATAGTCCAAGTACCCGCTACTTAAACTAGATTGTCCAATTGCCAGGTAGTTAACCTAGAT
This sequence comes from Tenrec ecaudatus, assembly GCF_050624435.1. NCBI lineage: Eukaryota > Metazoa > Chordata > Mammalia > Afrosoricida > Tenrecidae > Tenrec > Tenrec ecaudatus. The sequence continues at coordinate 141,279 of NW_027458065.1, forward strand.
CGTCCAAGTGCCCGCTAGTTAAACTACATAGTCCAAGGGCCCCCTAGTTAACCTAGATATTCCAAGTGCCGGCTAGTTAACCTAGATCGTCCAAGTGTCCGCTAGTTAACCTACATAGTCCAAGTGCCCGTTAGGTAACCTACATAGTCCAAGTGGCCCCTAGGTAACCTAGATAGTCAAAGTGCCCGTTAGGTAACCTAGATAGTCCAAGTGCCCGCTAGGTAACCTACATAGTCCAAGTGCCCGCTAGGTAACCTAGATAGTCCAAGTGCCGCTAGGTAACTTACATAGTCAAAGTGCCTGCTAGGTAACCTAGATAGACCAAGTTCCTGTTAGCTAACCTAGATAGTCCAAGTTCCCGCTAGGTAACCTACATAGTCTAAGGGCCCGCTCGTTAACCTAGTTCGTCCAAGTGCCTGCTAGGTTACCTGCATAGTTCTAGTGCCCGTTAAGTAACCTAGATAGTCCAAGTGCCCGCTCGGTAACCTACATAGTCCAAGTGACCGCAAGGTAGCCTAGATAGTCCAAGCGACCGCAAGGTAGCCTAGATAGTCCACGTTCCCGTTAGCTAACATACATAGTCCAAGTGCCCGTTAGGTAACCTACATAGTCCAAATGCCCGCTAGTAACCTACATAGTCCAAATGCCCGTTAGTAACCTACATAGTCCAAGTGCCCGATAGGGAACCTACATAATCCAAGTGCCCCCTAGGGAACCTACATACTCCAAGTGCCCGTTAGGTAACCTACATAGTCCAAATGTCCGCTATGGAACCCACATAGTGAAAGTGCCCACTAGGGAACCTGCATTGTCCAAGTGCCCGCTAATTAACCTAGATAGTCCAAGTACCCGCTACTTAAACTAGATTGTCCAATTGCCAGGTAGTTAACCTAGATCGTCCAAGTGCCCGCTAGTTAACCTACATAGTCCAAGGGCCCCCTAGTTAACCTAGATATTCCAAGTGCCGGCTAGTTAACCTAGATCGTCCAAGTGTCCGCTAGTTAACCTACATAGTCCAAGTGCCCGTTAGGTAACCTACATAGTCCTAGTGCCCGCTACGTAACCTAGATAGTCCAAATTCCTTTTAGCTAACCTAGATAGTCCAAGTGCCCCCTAGGTAACCTAGATAGTCAAATTGCCCGTTAGTTAACCTAGATAGTCCAAGTGCCCGCTAGGTAACCTACATAGTCCAAGTGCCCGCTAGGTAACCTAGATAGTCCAAGTGCCGCTAGGTAACTTACATTGTCAAAGTGCCTGCTAGGTAACCTAGATAGACCAAGTTCCTGTTAGCTAACCTAGATAGTCCAAGTTCCCGCTAGGTAAGCTACATAGTCTAAGGGCCCGCTCGTTAACCTAGTTCGTCCAAGTGCCTGCTAGGTTACCTGCATAGTTCTAGTGCCCGTAAAGTAACCTAGATAGTCCAAGTGCCCGCTAGGTAACCTCCATAGTCCAAGTGACCGCAAGGTAGCCTAGATGGTCCACGTTCCCGTTAGCTAACATACATAGTCAAAGTGCGCGCTAGGTAACCTACATAGTCCAAGTGTCCGTTAGTTAACCTAGATAGTCCCAGTGCCCGCTAGGTAACTTAGACAGTCCAAGTGCCTGCTAGGTCAACTACATAGTCCAAGTCCCGGTTCGCTAACCTAGATAGTGCAAATGCCTGCTAGGTAACCAACATAGTCCAAGGGCCCACTAGTTAACCTAGATCATCCAAATGTCCTGTAGGTAACCTACATAGTCCAAGTGCCCGCTACGTAACCTAGATAGTCGAAGTGCCCCTTAGGTAACCTAGATAGTCCAAGTGCCCGCTAGGTAACCTACATATTCCAAGTGCCCGCTAGGTAACCTAGATAGTCCGAGTGCCCGTTAGCTAACATACAAAGTCCAAGAGCACGCTAGGTAACCTACATAGTCCAAATGTCCGCTATGGAACCCACATAGTGAAAGTGCCCACTAGGGAACCTGCATTGTCCAAGTGCCCGCTAATTAACCTAGATAGTCCAAGTACCCGCTACTTAAACTAGATTGTCCAATTGCCAGGTAGTTAACCTAGATCGTCCAAGTGCCCGCTAGTTAACCTACATAGTCCAAGGGCCCCCTAGTTAACCTAGATATTCCAAGTGCCGGCTAGTTAACCTAGATCGTCCAAGTGTCCGCTAGTTAACCTACATAGTCCAAGTGCCCGTTAGGTAACCTACATAGTCCTAGTGCCCGCTACGTAACCTAGATAGTCCAAATTCCTTTTAGCTAACCTAGATAGTCCAAGTGCCCCCTAGGTAACCTAGATAGTCAAATTGCCCGTTAGTTAACCTAGATAGTCCAAGTGCCCGCTAGGTAACCTACATAGTCCAAGTGCCCGCTAGGTAACCTAGATAGTCCAAGTGCCGCTAGGTAACTTACATTGTCAAAGTGCCTGCTAGGTAACCTAGATAGACCAAGTTCCTGTTAGCTAACCTAGATAGTCCAAGTTCCCGCTAGGTAAGCTACATAGTCTAAGGGCCCGCTCGTTAACCTAGTTCGTCCAAGTGCCTGCTAGGTTACCTGCATAGTTCTAGTGCCCGTAAAGTAACCTAGATAGTCCAAGTGCCCGCTAGGTAACCTCCATAGTCCAAGTGACCGCAAGGTAGCCTAGATGGTCCACGTTCCCGTTAGCTAACATACATAGTCAAAGTGCGCGCTAGGTAACCTACATAGTCCAAGTGTCCGTTAGTTAACCTAGATAGTCCCAGTGCCCGCTAGGTAACTTAGACAGTCCAAGTGCCTGCTAGGTCAACTACATAGTCCAAGTCCCGGTTCGCTAACCTAGATAGTGCAAATGCCTGCTAGGTAACCAACATAGTCCAAGGGCCCACTAGTTAACCTAGATCATCCAAATGTCCTGTAGGTAACCTACATAGTCCAAGTGCCCGCTACGTAACCTAGATAGTCGAAGTGCCCCTTAGGTAACCTAGATAGTCCAAGTGCCCGCTAGGTAACCTACATATTCCAAGTGCCCGCTAGGTAACCTAGATAGTCCGAGTGCCCGTTAGCTAACATACAAAGTCCAAGAGCACGCTAGGTAACCTACATAGTCCAAATGTCCGCTATGGAACCCACATAGTGAAAGTGCCCACTAGGGAACCTGCATTGTCCAAGTGCCCGCTAATTAACCTAGATAGTCCAAGTACCCGCTACTTAAACTAGATTGTCCAATTGCCAGGTAGTTAACCTAGATCGTCCAAGTGCCCGCTAGTTAACCTACATAGTCCAAGGGCCCCCTAGTTAACCTAGATATTCCAAGTGCCGGCTAGTTAACCTAGATCGTCCAAGTGTCCGCTAGTTAACCTACATAGTCCAAGTGCCCGTTAGGTAACCTACATAGTCCTAGTGCCCGCTACGTAACCTAGATAGTCCAAATTCCTTTTAGCTAACCTAGATAGTCCAAGTGCCCCCTAGGTAACCTAGATAGTCAAATTGCCCGTTAGTTAACCTAGATAGTCCAAGTGCCCGCTAGGTAACCTACATAGTCCAAGTGCCCGCTAGGTAACCTAGATAGTCCAAGTGCCGCTAGGTAACTTACATTGTCAAAGTGCCTGCTAGGTAACCTAGATAGACCAAGTTCCTGTTAGCTAACCTAGATAGTCCAAGTTCCCGCTAGGTAAGCTACATAGTCTAAGGGCCCGCTCGTTAACCTAGTTCGTCCAAGTGCCTGCTAGGTTACCTGCATAGTTCTAGTGCCCGTAAAGTAACCTAGATAGTCCAAGTGCCCGCTAGGTAACCTCCATAGTCCAAGTGACCGCAAGGTAGCCTAGATGGTCCACGTTCCCGTTAGCTAACATACATAGTCAAAGTGCGCGCTAGGTAACCTACATAGTCCAAGTGTCCGTTAGTTAACCTAGATAGTCCCAGTGCCCGCTAGGTAACTTAGACAGTCCAAGTGCCTGCTAGGTCAACTACATAGTCCAAGTCCCGGTTCGCTAACCTAGATAGTGCAAATGCCTGCTAGGTAACCAACATAGTCCAAGGGCCCACTAGTTAACCTAGATCATCCAAATGTCCTGTAGGTAACCTACATAGTCCAAGTGCCCGCTACGTAACCTAGATAGTCGAAGTGCCCCTTAGGTAACCTAGATAGTCCAAGTGCCCGCTAGGTAACCTACATATTCCAAGTGCCCGCTAGGTAACCTAGATAGTCCGAGTGCCCGTTAGCTAACATACAAAGTCCAAGAGCACGCTAGGTAACCTACATAGTCCAAGTGCCCGTTCGTTAACCTAGATAGTCCAAGTGCCCGCTAGGTAACCTTGACAGTACAAGTGCCTGGTAGGTCACCTACATAGTCCACGTCCCCGTTCGCTAACCTAGATAGGCCAAGTGCCGGCTAGGTAACCTACTTAGTCCAAGTGCCCGCTAGGTAAGCTACAAGTCCAAGGGCCCGCTAGTTAACCTACATAGTCCAAGGGCTCGCTAGTTAACCTTGATAGTCCAAGTGCCGGCTAGTTAACCTAGATAGTCCAAGTGCCCGCTAGTTAACCTACATAGTCCAAGGGCCCACTAGTTAACCTAGATCGTCCTAATGTCCTCTAGTTCACCTACATAGTCCAAGTGCCCGCTACGTAACCTAGATAGTCCAAGTGCCCGCTAGGTAACCTACATAGTCCAAGTGCCAGTTAGCTAACATACATTGTCCATGTGCCCGTTAGAGAACTTACATAGTCAAAGGGACTGCTATGGAACCTACATAGTCCAAGTGCCCGCTAGAGAACCTTCATAGTCAGAGTGCCTGCTAGGGCACCTAAAGAGTCCAAGTGAACACTAATTAACCTACATAGTCCAAGTGCCCGTTAGCTAACCTAGATAGTCCAAGGGCCAAATAGTTAACCTACATGGTTCAAGTGCCCGCTAGGTAACCTAGCTAATCCTAGTGTCCGCTAGTTAACCTAGATGGTCTAGGTGCCCGCTGGTTAACCTACATAGTCCAACGGCCCGCTAGTTTACCTACATAGTGCAAGGGCCCGCTAGTTAACCTACATAGTCCAAGTCCCACTAGGTAACCTACATAGTCCAAGTGCTAGACGGGAACCTACATAATCCAAGTGCCCGCTGGTTAACCTACATAGTCCAACGGCCCGCTAGTTAACCTACATAGTGCAAGGGCCCGCTAGTTAACCTACATAGTCCAAGTCCCGCTAGGTAACCTACATAGTCCAAGTGCAAGACGGGAACCCACATAGTCAAGTGCCCACTAGGGAACCTACATAGTCAAAGTGCCCGCTAGGGAACCTGCATCGTCCAAGTGCCCGCTAGTTAACCTAGATTGTCCAAGTTCCTGTTAGCTAACCTACATAGTCCAAGTGCCCGTTCGTTAACCTAGATTGTCCAAGTGCCCGCTAGATAACCTACATAGTCCAAGTGCCCGCTAGGTAACTTAGATAGTCCAAGTGCCCGTTAGCTAACAGAGATAGTCCAAGTGCCCGCTAGGTAACCACATAGTCCAAGTGCCCGTTCGTTAACCTAGATAGTCCAAGTGCCCGCTAGGTAACCTAGACAGTCCAAGTGCCTGCTAGGTAACCTACATATTCCAAGTGCCCGTTTGCTAACCTAGATCGTCAAAGTGCCCGCTAGTTAACCTACATAGTCCAAGGGTCCGCTAGTTAACCTAGATAGTCCAAGTGCCCGCTAGTTAATCTACATAGTACAAGGACCCACTAGTTAACCTACATAGTCCTAGTGCCCGCTAGTTAACCTACATTGTCCAGATCCCTGATCGGGAACCTACATAGTCCAAGTATCCGCTAGGTAACCTACATAGTCCAAATGCGCCCTAGTAACGTACATAATCCAAGTGCCCGCTAGGTAACCTAGATAGTCCAAAGGCCCGCTAGGGAACCCACATAGTCCAAGTGCCCGTTAGAGAACTTACATAGTCAAAGGGCCTGCTATGGAACCTATATAGTCCAAGTGCCCTTTGGGGAACCTATGTACTCCAAGTGCCCGCTAAGGAACCGAGATAGTCCAAGTGCGCGCTTGGTAACCCAGATAGTCCAAGTGCCCGCTAGGTAACCTACAAAGTACAAGTGCCCACTAGGTAATCTATATAGTCCAAATGCCCGCTAGGGCACCTACATAGTCCAAGTATACGCTAATTAATCTACATAGTCCAAGTGCCCGTTAGCTAACCTAGATAGTCCAAGGTCCAAATAGTTAACCTACATGGTTCAAGTGCCCGCTAGGTAACCTAGCTAATCCAAGTGTCCGCTAGTTAACCCATATCGTGAAGTGCCCGCTAGTTAACCTAGATCGTCCAAGTGCCCGCTTGGTAACCTACATATTCCAAGTGCCCGCTAGGTAACCTAGATAGTCCAAGTGCCCGTTAGCTAACATACATAGTCCAAGAGCACGCTAGGTAACCTACATAGTCCAAGTGCCCGCTAGGTAACCTAGATAGTCCAAGGGCTCGCTAGTTAACCTATATAGTCCAAGTGCCCGCTAGGTAACCTTGATCGTCCAAGTGCCCGCTAGGTAACCTACATAGTCCTAGTGCGCGTTAGTTAACCAACATTGTCCAAGTCCCTGATCAGGAACCTACATAGTCCAAGTATCCGCTAGGTAACCTACATAGTCCAAATGTCCCCTAGTAACGTACATAGTCCAAGTGCCCGCTAAGGAACCTACATAGTCCAAGTGCCCGTTAGGTAACCTAGATAGTTCAAAGGCCCGCTAGGGAACCCACATAGTCCAAGTGCCCGTTAGAGAAATTACATAGTCAAAGGGCCTGCTATGGAACCTACATAGTCCAAGTGCCCACTAGGGAACCTTCATAGTACGAGTGCCTGCTAGGGAACCTACATAGTCCAAGTGCCCTTTAGGGAACCTATGTAGTCCAAGTGCCCGCTAAGGAACCTAGATAGTCCAAGTGCCCGCTAGGTAACCCAGATAATCCAAGTGCCCGCTAGGTAACCTACAAAGTCCAAGTGCCCGCTAGGTAATCTATATAGTCCAAATGCCCGCTAGGGCACCTACATAGTCCAAGTGCCCGTTAGCTAACCTAGATAGTCCAAGGGCCAAATAGTTAACCTACATGGTTCAAGTGCCCGCTAGGTAACCTAGCTAATCCAAGTGTCCGCTAGTTAACCTATATCGTGAAGTGCCCGCTAGTTAACCTAGATCGTCCAAGTGCCCGTTAAGTAACCTAGATAGTCCAAGTGCCCGCTAGGTTACCTACATAGTCCAAGTTCCCGCTAGGTAACCTAGATAGTCCTAGTGCCCGTTACCTAACATAGATCGGCCAAGTGCCCGCTAGGCAACCTACATAGTCCAAGTGCCCGTTCGTTAACCTAGAAATCCATGTGCCCGCTAGGTAATCTAGACAGTCCAAGTGCCCGCTAGGTTACCTGCATAGTCCAAGTGCCCGTTAGGTAACCTAGATAGTCCAAGTGCCTGTTAGGTAACCTACATAGTCTAAGTGCCCGCTAGGTAACCTAGGTAGTCCAAGTGCCTGTTAGCTAACCTAGATAGTCCAAGTGCCTGCTAGGTAAACTACATAGTCTAAGTGCCCGCTAGGTAACCTAGGTAGTCCAAGTGCCCGTTCGTTAACCTAGAAATCCATGTGCCCGCTAGGTAACCTAGACAGTCCATGTGCCCACTAGGTTACCTGCATAGTCCAAGTGCCCGTTAGGTAACCTAGATAGTCCAAGTGCCTGCTAGGTAACCTACATAGTCTAAGTGCCCGCTAGGTAACCTAGGTAGTCCATGTGCCCGTTAGCTAACCTAGATAGTCCAAGTGCCAGCTAGGTGACCTAAATAGTCAAAGTGACCACTAGGTAACCTAGATAGTCCAAGTTCCTGTTAGCTAACCTAGATAGTCCAAGTGCAAGCTAGGTACCATACATAGTCCAAGGGCCGGCTCGTTAACCGAGTTCGTCCAAGTGTCCGCTAGTTAACCTATATAGTCCAAGTGCCCACAAAATAACCAAGATAGTCAAAATGCCCGCTAGGTAACCTACATAGTCCAAGTTCCCACTAGGTAACCTAGATAGTCCAAGTGCCCGTTACCTAACCTAGATAGTCCAAGTGCCCGCTAGGTAACCTACATAGTCCTAGTGCCCGCTAGTTAACCAACATTATCCAAGTGCCCGATACGGAACCCTCATAGTCCAAGTGCCCGTTAGGTAACCTACATAGTCCAAATGCCCGCTAGTAACCTACATAATTCAAGTGCCTGATAGGGAACCTACATAATCCTAGTGCCCGCTAAGGAATTTACATAGTCCAAGTGCCGGTTAGCTAACCTAGATAGTCCAAGTGCCCGCTAGGGAACCTACATAGTCCAAGTGCCCGTTAGGGAATGTACATAGTCCAAGTGCCCGCTAGGTAACCTAGATAGTCCATGTGCCCGCTAGTTAACCTACATAGTCCAAGTGCCCGCTAGGTAACCTAGATAGTCCAAAGGCTCGCTAGTTAACCTATATAGTCCAAGTGCCCGCTAGGTAACCTTGATCGTCCAAGTGCCCGCTAGGTAACCTACATAGTCCTAGTGCGCGTTAGTTAACCAACATTGTCCAAGTGACCGATAGCGAAGGTCCATAGTCCAAGTGCCCGTTAGGTAACCTACATAGTCCAAATGCCCGCTAGTAACCTACATAGTCCAAATGCCCTTTAGTAACCTACATAGTCCAAGTGCCCGATAGGGAACCTACATAATAAAAATGCCCGCTAGGGAACCTACATACTCCAAGTGCCCGTTAGGTAACCTAGATAGTCCAAATGTCCGCTATGGAACCCACATAGTGAAAGTGCCCACTAGGGAACCTGCATCGTCCAAGTGCCCGCTAATTAACCTAGATAGTCCAAGTACCCGCTAGTTAACCTAGATCGTCCAAGTGCCCGTTAAGTAACCTAGATCGTCCAAGTGCCTGCTAGGTTACCTACATAGTCCAAGTTCCCGCTAGGTAACCTAGATAGTCCTAGTGCCCGTTACCTAACATAGATCGGCCAAGTGCCCGCTAGGCAACCTACATAGTCCAAGTGCCCGTTCGTTAACCTAGAAATCCATGTGCCCGCTAGGTAACCTAGACAGTCCAAGTGCCCGCTAGGTTACCTGCATAGTCCAAGTGCCCGTTAGGTAACCTAGATAGTCCAAGTGCCTGCTAGGTAACCTACATAGTCTAAGTGCCCGCTAGGTAACCTAGGTAGTCCAAGTGCCCGTTAGCTAACCTAGATAGTCCAAGTGCCGGCTAGGTGACCTAAATAGTCAAAGTGACCACTAGGTAACCTAGATAGTCCAAGTTCCTGTTAGCTAACCTAGATAGTCCAAGTGCCCGCTAGGTAACCTACATAATCCAAGGGCCCGCTCGTTAACCTAGTTCGTCCAAGTGTCTGCTAGTTAACCTATATAGTCCAAGTGCCCACTAAATAACCAAGATAGTCAAAATGCCCGCTAGGTAACCTACATAGTCCAAGTTCCCACTAGGTAACCTAGATAGTCCAAGTGCCCGTTACTTAACCTAGATAGTCCAAGTGCCCGCTAGTTAACCAACGTTGTCCAAGTGCCCGATACGGAGCCCTCATAGTCCAAGTGCCCGTTAGGTAACCTACATAGTCTAAATGCCCGCTAGTAACCTACATAGTCCAAGTGCCTGATAGGGAACCTACATATTCCAAGTGTCCGCTAGGGAATTTACATAGTACAAGTGCCCGTTAGTGAACCTAGATAGTCCAAGTGCCCGCTAGTTAACCTAGATAGTCCAAGTACCCGCTAGGTAACCTAGATAGTCAAAGAGCCCTTTAGGTAACCTAGATAGTCCAAGTGCCCGCTAGGTAACCTACATAGTCCAAGTGCCCGCTAGGTAACCTAGATAGTCAAAGTGCCCGTTAGGTAACCTATATAGTCCAAGTGCCGCTAGGTAACTTACATAGTCAAAGTGCCTGCTAGGTAACCTAGATAGAGCAAGTTCCTGTTAGCTAACCTAGATAGTCCAAGTGCCCGCTAGGTAACCTACATAGTCTAAGGGCCTGCTCGTTAACCTAGTACGTCCAAGTGCCTGCTAGGTTACCTGCATAGTCCTAGTGCCCGTTAGGCAACCTAGATAGTCCAAGTGCCCGCTAGGTAACCTACATAGTCCAAGTGACCGCTAGGTAGCCTAGATAGTCCAAATTCCCGTTAGCTAACATACATAGTCCAAGAGCCCGCTAGGTAACCTACATAGTCCAACTGCCCGTTCGTTAACCTAGATAGTCCAAGTGCCCGCTAGGTAACTTAGACAGTCCAAGTGCCTGCTAGGTCAACTACATAGTCCAAGTCCCCGTTCGCTAACCTAGATAGTGCAAGTGCCTGCTAGGTAACCTACATAGTCCAAGGGCCCACTAGTTAACCTAGATCATCCTAATGTCCTGTGGGTAACCTACATAGTCCAAGTGCCCGCTACGTAACCTAGATAGTCGAAGTGCCCGTTAGGTAACCTAGATAGTCCAAGTGCCCGCTAGGTAACCTACATATTCCAAGTGCCCGCTAGGTAACCTAGATAGTCCAAGTGCCCGTTAGCTAACATACATAGTCCAAGAGCACGCTAGGTAACCTACATAGTCCAAGTGCCCGTTCGTTAAACTAGATAGTCCAAGTGCCCGCTAGGTAACCTAGACAGTACAAGTGCCTGGTAGGTCACCTACATAATCCAAGTCCCCGTTCGCTAACCAAGATACTCCAAGTGCCGGCTAGGTTACCTGCATAGTCCTAGTGCCCGTTAGGCAACCTAGATAGTCCAAGTGCCCGCTAGGTAACCTACATAGTCCAAGTGACCGCTAGGTAGCCTAGATAGTCCAAATTCCCGTTAGCTAACATACATAGTCCAAGTGCCCGCTAGGTAACCTACATAGTCCAAGTGCCCGTTCGTTAACCTAGATAGTCCAAGTGCCCGCTAGGTAACTTAGACAGTCCAAGTGCCTGCTAGGTCAACTACATAGTCCAAGTCCCCGTTCGCTAACCTAGATAGTGCAAGTGCCTGCTAGGTAACCTACATAGTCCAAGGGCCCACTGGTTAACCTAGATCATCCAAATGTCCTGTGGGTAACCTACATAGTCCAAGTGCCCGCTAAGTAACCTAGATAGTCGAAGTGCCCGTTAGGTAACCTAGATAGTCCAAGTGCCCGCTAGGTAACCTACATATTCCAAGTGCCCGCTAGGTAACCTAGATAGTCCAAGTGCCCGTTAGCTAACATACATAGTCCAAGTGCCAGTTAGAGAACTTACATAGTCAAAGGGCCTGCTATGGAACCTACATAGTCCAAGTGCCCGCTAGAGAACCTTCATAGTCAGAGTGCCTGCTAGGGAACCTGCATAGTGCAAGTGCCCTTTAGGGTCCTATGTAGTCCAAGTGCCCGCTAGGGAACCTAGATACTCCAAGTGCCCGCTAGGTAACCTACAAAGTCCAAGTGCCCGCTAGATAATCTATATAGTCCAAATGCCCGCTAGGGCACCTACATAGTCCAAGTGCACGCTAATTAACCTACATAGTCCAAGTGCCCGTTAGCTAACCTAGATAGTCCAAGGGCCAAATAGTTAACCTACATAGTTCAAGTGCCCGCTAGGTAACCTAGTTAATCCAAGTGTCCGCTAGTTAACCTATATCCTCCACGTGCCCACTAGTTAACCTAGATGGTCTAAGTGCCCGCTGGTTAGCCTACATAGTCCAAGGGCCTGCTAGTTAACCTACATAGTGCAAGGGCCCGCTAGTTAACCTACATAGTCCAAGTGCCCGCTAGGTAACCTACATAATCCAAGTGCCCGCTAGGGAACCTACATAGTCCAAATGCCCGTTAGGAAGCCTAGATAGTCCAAATGCCCACTAGGGTACCCACATAGTCCAAGTGCCCGCTAGGGAACCTACATAGTCAAAGTGCCCGCTAGGGAACCTGCATCGTCCAAGTGCCCGCTAGTTAACCTAGATTGTCCAAGTTCCTGTTAGCTAACCTACATAGTCCAAGTGCCCTTTCGTTAAGTTAGATTGTCCAAGTGCCCGCTAGGTAACCAACATAGTCCAAGTGCCCGCTAGGTAACTGAGATAGTTCAAGTGACCGTTAGCTAACAGAGATAGTCCAAGTGCCCGCTAAGTAACCACATAGTCCAAGTGCCCGTTCGTTAACCTAGATAGTCCAAGTGCCCGCTAGGTAACCTAGATAGTCCAAGTGCCTGCTAGGTAACCTACATATTCCAAGTGCCCGTTTGCTAACCTAGATCGTCAAAGTGCCCGCTAGTTAACCTACATAGTCCAAGGGCCCGCTAGTTAACCTAGATAGTCCAAGTGCCCGCTAGTTAACCTACATAGTACAAGGACCCACTAGTTAACCTACATAGTCCTAGTGCCCGCTAGTTAACCTACATTGTCCAAGTCCCTGATCAAGAACCTACATAGTCCAAGTATCCGCTAGGTAACCTACATAGTCCAAATGCCCCCTAGTAACGTACATAGTCCAAGTGCCCGCTAGGGAACCTACATAGTCCAAGTGCCCGTTAGGTAACCTAGATAGTTCAAAGGCCCGCTAGGGAACCCACATAGTGCAAGTGCCCGTTAGAGAACTTACATAGTCAAAGGGCCTGCTATGGAACCTACATAGTCCAAGTGCCCACTAGGGAACCTTCATAGTCCGAGTGCCTGCTAGGGAAGCTACATAGTCCAAGTGCCCTTTAGGGAACCTATGTAGTCCAAGTGCCCGCTAAGGAACCTAGATAGTCCAAGTGCCCGCTAGGTAACCCAGATAGTCCAAGTGCCCGCTAGGTAACCTACAAAGTCCAAGTGCCCGCTAGGTAATCTAGATAGTCCAAATGCCCGCTAGGGCACCTACATAGTCCAAGTGCACGCTAATTAACCTACATAGTCCAAGTGCCCGTTAGCTAACCTAGATAGTCAAAGGGCCAAATAGTTAACCTACATGGTTCAAGTGCCCGCTAGGTAACCTAGCTAATCCACGTGTCCGCTAGTTAACCTATATCGTGAAGTGCCCGCTAGTTAACCTAGATCGTCCAAGTGCCCGTTAAGTAACCTAGATAGTCCAAGTGCCCGCTAGGTTACCTACATAGTCCAAGTTCCCGCTAGGTAACCTAGGTAGTCCTAGTGCCCGTTACCTAACATAGATCGGCCAAGTGCCCGCTAGGCAACCTACATAGTCCAAGTGCCCGTTCGTTAACCTAGAAATCCATGTGCCCGCTAGGTAACCTAGACAGTCCAAGTGCCCGCTAGGTTACCTGCATAGTCCAAGTGCCCGTTAGGTAACCTAGATAGTCCAAGTGCCTCCTAGGTAACCTACATAGTCTAAGTGCCCGCTAGGTAACCTAGGTAGTCCAAGTGCCCATTAGCTAACCTAGATAGTCCAAGTGCCGGCTAGGTGACCTAAATAGTCAAAGTGACCACTAGGTAACCTAGATAGTCCAAGTTCCTGTTAGCTAACCTAGATAGTCCAAGTGCCCGCTAGGTAACCTACATAATCCAAGGGCCCGCTCGTTAACCTAGTTCGTCCAAGTGTCTGCTAGTTAACCTATATAGTCCAAGTGCCCACTAAATAACCAAGATAGTCAAAATGCCCGCTAGGTAACCTACATAGTCCAAGTTCCCACTAGGTAACCTAGATAGTCCAAGTGCCCGTTACTTAACCTAGATAGTCCAAGTGCCCGCTAGGTAACCTACATAGTCCTAGTGCCCGCTAGTTAACCAACGTTGTCCAAGTGCCCGATATGGAACCCTCATAGTCCAAGTGCCCGTTAGGTAATCTACATAGTCCAAATGCCCGCTAGTAACCTACATAGTCCAAGTGCCTGATAGGGAACCTACATATTCCAAGTGTCCGCTAGGGAATTTACATAGTACAAGTGCCCGTTAGTGAACCTAGATAGTGCAAGTGCCCGCTAGTTAACCTAGATAGTCCAAGTACCCGCTAGGTAACCTAGATAGTCAAAGAGCCCTTTAGGTAACCTACATAGTCCAAGTGCCCGCTAGGTAACCTAGATAGTCAAAGTGCCCGTTAGGTAACCTATATAGTCCAAGTGCCGCTAGGTAACTTACATAGTCAAAGTGCCTGCTAGGTAACCTAGATAGAGCAAGTTCCTGTAAGCTAACCTAGATAGTCCAAGTGCCCGCTAGGTAACCTACATAGTCTAAGGGCCCGCTCGTTAACCTAGTACGTCCAAGTGCCTGCTAGGTTACCTGCATAGTCCTAGTGCCCGTTAGGCAACCTAGATAGTCCAAGTGCCCGCTAGGTAACCTACATAGTCCAAGTGACCGCTAGGTAGCCTAGATAGTCCAAATTCCCGTTAGCTAACATACATAGTCCAAGTGCCCGCTAGGTAACCTACATAGTCCAAGTGCCCGTTCGTTAACCTAGATAGTCCAAGTGCCCGCTAGGTAACTTAGACAGTCCAAGTGCCTGCTAGGTCAACTACATAGTCCAAGTCCCCGTTCGCTAACCTAGATAGTGCAAGTGCCTGCTAGGTAACCTACATAGTCCAAGGGCCCACTAGTTAACCTAGATAATCCTAATGTCCTGTGGGTAACCTACATAGTCCAAGTGCCCGCTACGTAACCTAGATAGTCGAAGTGCCCGTTAGGTAACCTAGATAGTCCAAGTGCCCGCTAGGTAACCTACATATTCCAAGTGCCCGCTAGGTAACCTAGATAGTCCAAGTGCCCGTTAGCTAACATACATAGTCCAAGAGCACGCTAGGTAACCTACATAGTCCAAGTGCCCGTTCGTTAACCTAGATAGTCCAAGTGCCCACTAGGTAACCTAGACAGTACAAGTGCCTGGTAGGTCACCTACATAATCCAAGTCCCCGTTCGCTAACCAAGATACTCCAAGTGCCGGATAGGTTACCTGCATAGTCCTAGTGCCCGTTAGGCAACCTAGATAGTCCAAGTGCCCGCTAGGTAACCTACATAGTCCAAGTGACCACAAGGTAGCCTAGATAGTCCAAATTCCCGTTAGCTAACATACATAGTCCAAGTGCCCGCTAGGTAACCTACATAGTCCAAGTGCCCGTTCGTTAACCTAGATAGTCCAAGTGCCCGCTAGGTAACTTAGACAGTCCAAGTGCCTGCTAGGTCAACTACATAGTCCAAGTCCCCGTTCGCTAACCT
Organism: Tenrec ecaudatus; assembly: GCF_050624435.1. Taxonomy (NCBI): domain Eukaryota; kingdom Metazoa; phylum Chordata; class Mammalia; order Afrosoricida; family Tenrecidae; genus Tenrec; species Tenrec ecaudatus. Next base: position 156,381 of record NW_027458065.1, read on the forward strand.
AGATAGTGCAAGTGCCTGCTAGGTAACCTACATAGTCCAAGGGCCCACTGGTTAACCTAGATCATCCAAATGTCCTGTGGGTAACCTACATAGTCCAAGTGCCCGCTACGTAACCTAGATAGTCGAAGTGCCCGTTAGGTAACCTAGATAGTCCAAGTGCCCGCTAGGTAACCTACATATTCCAAGTGCCCGCTAGGTAACCTAGATAATCCAAGTGCCCGTTAGCTAACATACATAGTCCAAGAGCACGCTAGGTAACCTACATAGTCCAAGTGCCCGTTCGTTAACCAAGATAGTCCAAGTGCCCGCTAGGTAACCTAGACAGTACAAGTGCCTGGTAGGTCACCTACATAATCCAAGTCCCCGTTCGCTAACCAAGATAGTCCAAGTGCCGGCTAGGTAACTTACTTAGTCCAAGTGCCCGCTAGGTAAGCTACAAGTCCAAGGGCCCGCTAGTTAACCTACATAGTCCAAGGGCTCGCTAGTTAACCTTGATAGCCCAAGTGCCGGCTAGTTAACCTAGATAGTCCAAGTGCCCGCTAGTTAACCTACATAGTCCAAGGGCCCACTAGTTAACCTAGATCGTCCTAATGTCCTCTAGTTCACCTACATAGTCCAAGTGCCCGCTACGTAACCTAGATAGTCCAAGTGCCCGCTAGGTAACCTACATAGTCCAAGTGCCCGTTAGCTAACATACATAGTCCAAGTGCCCGTTAGAGAACTTACATAGTCAAAGGGCCTGCTATGGAACCTACATAGTCCAAGTGCCCGCTAGAGAACCTTCATAGTCAGAGTGCCTGCTAGGGAACCTGCATAGTGCAAGTGCCCTTTAGGGAACCTATGTAGTCCAAGTGCCCGCTAGGGAACCTAGATACTCCAAGTGCCCGCTAGGTAACCTACAAAGTCCAAGTGCCCGCTAGATAATCTATATAGTCCAAATGCCCGCTAGGGCACCTACATAGTCCAAGTGCACGCTAATTACCCTACATAGTCCAAGTGCCCGTTAGCTAACCTAGATAGTCCAAGGGCCAAATAGTAAACCTACATGGTTCAAGTGCCCGCTAGGTAACCTAGCTAATCCAAGTGTCCGCTAGTTAACCTATATCCTCCAAGTGCCCACTAGTTAACCTAGATGGTCTAAGTGCCCGCTGGTTAACCTACAAAGTCCAAGGGCCTTCTAGTTAACCTACATAGTGCAAGGGCCCGCTAGTTAACCTACGTAGTCCAAGTGCCCGCTAGGTAACCTACATAGTCCAAGTGCAAGACGGGAACCTACATAATCCAAGTGCCCGCTAGGGAACCTACATAGTCCAAATGCCCGTTAGGAAGCCTAGATAGTCCAAATGCCCACTAGGGTACCCACATAGTCCAAGTGCCCGCAAAGGAACCTACATAGTCAAAGTGCCCGCTAGGGAACCTGCATCGTCCAAGTGCCCCTTAGCTAACATACGTAGTCCAAGAGCACGCTAGGTAACCTACATAGTCCAAGTGCCCGTTCGTTAACCTAGATAGTCCAAGTGCCCGCTAGGTAACCTAGACAGTACAAATGCCTGGTAGGTCACCTACATAATCCAAGTCCCCATTCCTAACCAAGATACTCCAATGCCGGCTAGGTTACCTGCATAGTCCTAGTGCCCGTTAGGCAACCTAGATAGTCCAAGTGCCCGCTAGGTAACCTACATAGTCCAAGTGACCGCTAGGTAGCCTAGATAGTCCAAATTCCCGTTAGCTAACATACATAGTCCAAGTGCCCGCTAGGTAAGCTACAAGTCCAAGGGCCCGCTAATTAACCTACATAGTCCAAGGGCTCGCTAGTTAACCTTGATAGCCCAAGTGCCGGCTAGTTAACCTAGATAGTCCAAGTGCCCGCTAGTTAACCTACATAGTCCAAGGGCCCACTAGTTAACCTAGATCGTCCTAATGTCCTCTAGTTCACCTACATAGTCCAAGTGCCCGCTACGTAACCTAGATAGTCCAAATGCCCGCTAGGTAACCTACATAGTCCAAGTGCCCGTTAGCTAACATACATAGTCCAAGTGCCCGTTAGAGAACTTACATAGTCAAAGGGCCTGCTATGGAACCTACATAGTCCAAGTGCCCGCTAGAGAACCTTCATAGTCAGAGTGCCTGCTAGGGAACCTGCATAGTGCAAGTGCCCTTTAGGGAACCGATGTAGTCCAAGTGCCCGCTAGGGAACCTACATACTCCAAGTGCCCGCTAGGTAACCTACAAAGTCCAAGTGCCCGCTAGATAATCTATATAGTCCAAATGCCCGCTAGGGCACCTACATAGTCCAAGTGCACGCTAATTAACCTACATAGTCCAAGTGCCCGTTAGCTAACCTAGATAGTCCAAGGGCCAAATAGTTAACCTACATGGATCAAGTGCCCGCTAGGTAACCTAGCTAATCCAAGTGTCCGCTAGTTAACCTATATCCTCCAAGTGCCCACTAGTTAACCTAGATGGACTAAGTGCCCGCTGGTTAACCTACATAGTCCAAGGGCCTGCTAGTTAACCTACATAGTGCAAGGGCCCGCTAGTTAACCTACATAGTCCAAGTGCCCGCTAGGTAACCTACATAGTCCAAGTGCAAGACGGGAACCTACATAATCCAAGTGCCCGCTAGGGAACCTACATAGTCCAAATGCCCGTTAGGAAGCCTAGATAGTCCAAATGCCCACTAGGGTACCCACATAGTCCAAGTGCCCGCTAGGGAACCTACATAGTCAAAGTGCCCGCTAGGGAACCTGCATCGTCCAAATGCCCGCTAGTTAACCTAGATTGTCCAAGTTCCTGTTAGCTAACCTACATAGTCCAAGTGCCCGTTCGTTAACCTAGATTGTCCAAGTGCCCGCTTGGTAACCAACATAGTCCAAGTGCCCGCTAGGTAACTGAGATAGTCCATGTGCCCGTTAGCTACCAGAGATAGTCCAAGTGCCCGCTAAGTAACCACATAGTCCAAGTGCCCGTTCGTTAACCTAGATAGTCCAAGTGCCCGCTAGGTAACCTAGATAGTCCAAGTGCCTGCTAGGTAACCTACATATTCCAAGTGCCCGTTTGCTAACCTAGATCGTCAAAGTGCCCGCTAGTTAACCTACATAGTACAAGGACCCACTAGATAACCTACATAGTCCTAGTGCCCGCTAGTTAACCTATATTGTCCAAGTCCCTGATCAGGAACCTACATAGTCCAAGTATCCGGTAGGTAACCTACATAGTCCAAATGCCCCCTAGTAACGTACATAGTCCAAGTGCCCGCTAGGGAACCTACATAGTCCAAGTGCCTGTTAGGTAACCTAGATAGTTCAAAGGCCTGCTAGGGAACACACAAAATCCAAGTGCCCGTTAGAGAAATTACATAGTCAAAGGGCCTGCTATGGAACCTACATAGTCCAAGTGCCCACTAGGGAACCTTCATAGTCCGAGTGCCTGCTAGGGAACCTACATAGTCCAAGTGCCCTTTAGGGAACCTATGTAGTCCAAGTGCCCGCTAAGGAACCTAGATAGTCCAAGTGCCCGCTAGGTAACCCAGATAGTCCAAGTGCCCGCTAGGTAACCTACAAAGTCCAAGTGCCCGCTAGGTAATCTATATAGTCCAAATGCCCGCTAGGGCACCTACATAGTCCAAGTGCACGCTAATTAACCTACATAGTCCAAGTGCCCGTTAGCTAACCTAGATAGTCCAAGGGCCAAATAGTTAACCTACATGGTTCAAGTGCCCGCTAGGTAACCTAGCTAATCCACGTGTCCGCTAGTTAACCTATATCGTGAAGTGCCCGCTAGTTAACCTAGATCGTCCAAGTGCCCGTTAAGTAACCTAGATAGTCCATGTGCCCGCTAGGTTACCTACATAGTCCAAGTTCCCGCTAGGTAACCTAGGTAGTCCTAGTGCCCGTTACCTAACATAGATCGGCCAAGTGCCCGCTAGGCAACCTACATAGTCCAAGTGCCCGTTCGTTAACCTAGAAATCCATGTGCCCGCTAGGTAACCTAGACAGTCCAAGTGCCCGCTAGGTTACCTGCATAGTCCAAGTGCCCGTTAGGTAACCTAGATAGTCCAAGTGCCTGCTAGGTAACCTACATAGTCTAAGTGCCCGCTAGGTAACCTAGGTAGTCCAAGTGCCCGTTAGCTAACCTAGATAGTCCAAGTGCCGGCTAGGTGACCTAAATAGTCAAAGTGACCACTAGGTAACCTAGATAGTCCAAGTTCCTGTTAGCTAACCTAGATAGTCCAAGTGCCCGCTAGGTAACCTACATAGTCCAAGGGCCCGCTCGTTAACCTAGTTCGTCCAAGTGTCTGCTAGTTAACCTATATAGTCCAAGTGCCCACTAAATAACCAAGATAGTCAAAATGCCCGCTAGGTAACCTACATAGTCCAAGTTCCCACTAGGTAACCTAGATAGTCCATGTGCCCGTTACCTAACCTAGATAGTCCAAGTGCCCGCTAGGTAACCTACATAGACCTAGTGCCCGCTAGTTAACCAACATTGTCCAAGTGCCCGATACGGAACCCTCATAGTCCAAGTGCCCGTTAGGTAACCTACATTGTCCAAATGCCCGCTAGTAACCTACATAGTTCAAGTGCCTGATAGGGAACCTACATAATCCTAGTGCCCGCTAGGGAATTTACATAGTCCAAGTGCCCGTTAGCTAACCTTGATAGTCCAAGTGCCCGCTAGGGAACCTACATAGTCCAAGTGCCCGTTAGGGAACGTACATAGTCCAAGTGCCCGCTAGGTAACCTAGATAGTCCATGTGCCCGCTAGTTAACCTACATAGTCCAAGTGCCCGCTAGGTAACCTAGATAGTCCAAGGGCTCGCTAGTTAACCTATATAGTCCAAGTGCCCGCTAGGTAACCTTGATCGTCCAAGTGCCCGCTAGGTAACCTACATAGTCCTATTGCGCGTTAGTTAACCAACATTGTCCAAGTGACCGATAGCGAAGGTACATAGTCCAAGTGCCCGTTAGGTAACCTACATAGTCCAAATGCCCGCTAGTAACCTACATAGTCCAAATGCCCGTTAGTAACCTACATAGTCCAAGTGCCCGATAGGGAACCTACATAATCCAAGTGCCCGCTAGGGAACCTACATACTCCAAGTGCCCGTTAGGTAACCTAGATAGTCCAAATGTCCGCTATGGAACCCACATAGTGAAAGTGCCCACTAGGGAACCTGCATCGTCCAAGTGCCCGCTAATTAAACTAGATAGTCCAAGTACCCGCTAGTTAACCTAGATCGTCCAAGTGCCCGTTAAGTAACCTAGATCGTCCAAGTGCCCGCTAGGTTACCTACATAGTCCAAGTTCCCGCTAGGTAACCTAGATAGTCCTAGTGCCCGTTACCTAACATAGATCGGCCAAGTGCCCGCTAGGCAACCTACATAGTCCAAGTGCCCGTTCGTTAACCTAGAAATCCATGTGCCCGCTAGGTAACCTAGACAGTCCAAGTGTCCGCTAGGTTACCTGCACAGTCCAAGTGCCCGTTAGGTAACCTAGATAGTACAAGTGCCTGCTAGGTAACCTACATAGTCTAAGTGCCCGCTAGGTAACCTAGGTAGTCCAAGTGCCCGTTAGCTAACCTAGATAGTCCAAGTGCCGGCTAGGTGACCTAAATAGTCAAAGTGACCACTAGGTAACCTAGATAGTCCAAGTTCCTGTTAGCTAACCTAGATAGTCCAAGTGCCCGCTAGGTAACCTACATAGTCCAAGGGCCCGCTCGTTAACCTAGTTCGTCCAAGTGTCCGCTAGTTAACCTATATAGTCCAAGTGCCCACTAAATAACCAAGATAGTCAAAATGCCCGCTAGGTAACCTACATAGTCCAAGTTCCCACTAGGTAACCTAGATAGTCCAAGTGCCCGCTAGGTAACCTACATAGTCCTAGTGCCCGCTAGTTAACCAACATTGTCCAAGTGCCCGATACGGAACCCTCATAGTCCAAGTGCCCGTTAGGTAACCTACATAGTCCAAATGCCCGCTAGTAACCTACATAGTTCAAGTGCCTGATAGGGAACCTACATAATCCTAGTGCCCGCTAGGGAATTTACATAGTCCAAGTGCCCGTTAGCTAACCTAGATAGTCCAAGTGCCCGCTAGGGAACCTACATAGTCCAAGTGCCCGTTAGGGAACGTACATAGTCCAAGTGCCCGCTAGGTAACCTAGATAGTCCATGTGCCCGCTAGTTAACCTACATAGTTCAAGTGCCCGCTAGGTAACCTAGATAGTCCAAGGGCTCGCTAGTTAACCTATATAGTCCAAGTGTCCGCTAGGTAACCTTGATCGTCCAAGTGCCCGCTAGGTAACCTACATAGTCCTAGTGCGCGTTAGTTAACCAACATTGTCTAAGTGACCGATAGCGAAGGTACATAGTCCAAGTGCCCGTTAGGTAACCTACATAGTCCAAATGCCCGCTAGTAACCTACATAGTCCAAATGCCCGTTAGTAACCTACATAGTCCAAGTGCCCGATAGGGAACCTACATAATCCAAGTGCCCGCTAGGGAACCTACATACTCCAAGTGCCCGTTAGGTAACCTACATAGTCCAAATGTCCGCTATGGAACCCACATAGTGAAAGTGCCCACTAGGGAACCTGCATCGTCCAAGTGCCCGTTAATTAACCTAGATAGTCCAAGTACCCGCTACTTAAACTAGATTGTCCAATTGCCAGGTAGTTAACCTAGATCGTCCAAGTGCCCGCTAGTTAACCTACATAGTCCAAGGGCCCCCTAGTTAACCTAGATATTCCAAGTGCCGGCTAGTTAACCTAGATCGTCCAAGTGTCCGCTAGTTAACCTACATAGTCCAAGTGGCCCCTAGGTAACCTAGATAGTCAAAGTGCCCGTTAGGTAACCTAGATAGTCCAAGTGCCCGCTAGGTAACCTACAGAGTCCAAGTGCCCGCTAGGTAACCTAGATAGTCCAAGCGCCGCTAGGTAACTTACATAGTCAAAGTGCCTGCTAGGTAACCTAGATAGAACAAGTTACTGTTAGCTAATCTAGATAGTCCAAGTTCCCGCTAGGTTACCTACATAGTCTAAGGGCCCGCTCGTTAACCTAGTTCGTCCAAGTGCCTGCTAGGTTACCTGCATAGTTCTAGTGCCCGTTAAGTAACCTAGATAGTCCAAGTGCCTGCTAGGTAACCTACATAGTCCAAGTGACCGCAAGGTTGCCTAGATAGTCCACGTTCCCGTTAGCTAACATACATAGTCAAAGTGCACGCTAGGTAACCTACATAGTCCAAGTGTCCGTTAGTTAACCTAGATAGTCCCAGTGCCCGCTAGGTAACTTAGACAGTCCAAGTGCCTGCTAGGTCAACTACATAATCCAAGTCCCCGTTCGCTAACCTAGATAGTGCAAGTGCCTGCTAGGTAACCTACATAGTCCAAGGGCCCACTAGTTAACCTAGATCATCCAAATGTCCTGTAGGTAACCTACATAGTCCAAGTGCCCGCTACGTAACCTAGATAGTCGAAGTGCCCGTTAGGTAACCTAGATAGTCCAAGTGCCCGCTAGGTAACCTACATATTCCAAGTGCCCGCTAGGTAACCTAGATAGTCCAAGTGCCCGTTAGCTAACATACAAAGTCCAAGAGCACGCTAGGTAACCTACATAGTCCAAGTGTCCACTAGGTAACCTAGATAGTCCAAGGGCTCGCTAGTTAACCTGTATAGTTCAAGTGCCCGCTAGGTAACCTTGATCGTCCAAGTGCCCGCTAGTAACCTACATAGTCCAAATGCCCGTTAGTAACCTACATAGTCCAAGTGCCCGATAGGGAACCTACATAATCCAAGTGCCCGCTGGGAACCTACATGCTCCAAGTGCCCGTTAGGTAACCTAGATAGTCCAAATGTCCGCTATGGAACCCACATAGTGAAAGTGACCACTAGGGAACCTGCATCGTCCAAGTGCCCGCTAATTAACCTAGATAGTCCAAGTACCCGCTAGTTAACCTAGATCGTCCAAGTGCCCGTTAAGTAACCTAGATCGTCCAAGTGCCCGCTAGTTAACCTACATAGTCCAAGGGCCCCCTAATTAACCTAGATATTCCAAGTGCCGGCTAGTTAACCTAGATCGTCCAAGTGTCCGCTAGTTAACCTACATAGTCCAAGTGCCCGTTAGGTAACCTACATAATCCTAGTGCCCGCTAGGTAACCTAGATAGTCAAAGTTCCTTTTAGCTAACCTACATAGTCCAAGTGCCCGCTAGGTAACCTAGATCGTCCAAGAGCCGCTAGTTAACTTACATAGTCAAAGTGCCTGCTAGGTAACATAGATATACCAAGTTCCTGTTAGCTAACCTAGATAGTCCAAGTTCCCGCTAGGTAACCTACATAGTCTAAGGGCCCGCTCGTTAACCTAGTTCGTCCAAGTGCCTGCTCTGTTACCTGCATAGTTCTAGTGCCCGTTAAGTAACCTAGATAGTTCAAGTGCCCGCTAGGTAACCTACATAGTCCAAGTGACCGCAAGGTAACCTAGATAGTCCACGTTCCCGTTAGCTAACATACATAGTCAAAGTGCGCGCTAGGTAACCTACATAGTCCAAGTGTCCGTTAGTTAACCTAGATAGTCCCAGTGCCCGCTAGGTAACTTAGACTGTCCAAGTGCCTGCTAGGTCAACTACATAGTCCAAGTCCCCGTTCGCTAACCTAGATAGTGCAAATACCTGCTAGGTAACCTACATAGTCCAAGGGCCCACTAGTTAACCTAGATCATCCAAATGTCCTGTGGGTAACCTACATAGTCCAGGTGCCCGCTACGTAACCTAGATAGTCGAAGTGCCCGTTAGGTAACCTAGATAGTCCAAGTGCCCGCTAGGTAACCTACATATTCCAAGTGCCCGCTAGGTAACCTAGATAGTCCAAGTGCCCGTTAGCTAACATACATAGTCCAAGAGCACGCTAGGTAACCTACATAGTCCAAGTGCCCGTTCGTTAACCTAGATAGTCCAAGTGCCCGCTAGGTAACCTAGACAGTACAAGTGCCTGGTAGGTCACCTACATAATCCAAGTCCCCGTTCGCTAACCAAGATACTCCAAGTGCCGGCTAGGTTACCTGCATAGTCCTAGTGCCCGTTAGGCAACCTAGATAGTCCAAGTGCCCGCTAGGTAACCTACATAGTCCAAGTGACCGCTAGGTAGCCTAGATAGTCCAAATTCCCGTTAGCTAACATACATAGTCCAAGTGCCCGCTAGGTAACCTACATAGTCCAAGTGCCCGTTCGTTAACCTAGATAGTCCAAGTGCCCGCTAGGTAACTTAGACAGTCCAAGTGCCTGCTAGGTCAACTACATAGTCCAAGTCCCCGTTCGCTAACCTAGATAGTGCAAGTGCCTGCTAGGTAACCTACATAGTCCAAGGGCCCACTGGTTAACCTAGATCATCCAAATGTCCTGTGGGTAACCTACATAGTCCAAGTGCCCGCTAAGTAACCTAGATAGTCGAAGTGCCCGTTAGGTAACCTAGATAGTCCAAGTGCCCGCTAGGTAACCTACATATTCCAAGTGCCCGCTAGGTAACCTAGATAGTCCAAGTGCCCGTTAGCTAACATACATAGTCCAAGTGCCAGTTAGAGAACTTACATAGTCAAAGGGCCTGCTATGGAACCTACATAGTCCAAGTGCCCGCTAGAGAACCTTCATAGTCAGAGTGCCTGCTAGGGAACCTGCATAGTGCAAGTGCCCTTTAGGGTCCTATGTAGTCCAAGTGCCCGCTAGGGAACCTAGATACTCCAAGTGCCCGCTAGGTAACCTACAAAGTCCAAGTGCCCGCTAGATAATCTATATAGTCCAAATGCCCGCTAGGGCACCTACATAGTCCAAGTGCACGCTAATTAACCTACATAGTCCAAGTGCCCGTTAGCTAACCTAGATAGTCCAAGGGCCAAATAGTTAACCTACATAGTTCAAGTGCCCGCTAGGTAACCTAGTTAATCCAAGTGTCCGCTAGTTAACCTATATCCTCCACGTGCCCACTAGTTAACCTAGATGGTCTAAGTGCCCGCTGGTTAGCCTACATAGTCCAAGGGCCTGCTAGTTAACCTACATAGTGCAAGGGCCCGCTAGTTAACCTACATAGTCCAAGTGCCCGCTAGGTAACCTACATAATCCAAGTGCCCGCTAGGGAACCTACATAGTCCAAATGCCCGTTAGGAAGCCTAGATAGTCCAAATGCCCACTAGGGTACCCACATAGTCCAAGTGCCCGCTAGGGAACCTACATAGTCAAAGTGCCCGCTAGGGAACCTGCATCGTCCAAGTGCCCGCTAGTTAACCTAGATTGTCCAAGTTCCTGTTAGCTAACCTACATAGTCCAAGTGCCCTTTCGTTAAGTTAGATTGTCCAAGTGCCCGCTAGGTAACCAACATAGTCCAAGTGCCCGCTAGGTAACTGAGATAGTTCAAGTGACCGTTAGCTAACAGAGATAGTCCAAGTGCCCGCTAAGTAACCACATAGTCCAAGTGCCCGTTCGTTAACCTAGATAGTCCAAGTGCCCGCTAGGTAACCTAGATAGTCCAAGTGCCTGCTAGGTAACCTACATATTCCAAGTGCCCGTTTGCTAACCTAGATCGTCAAAGTGCCCGCTAGTTAACCTACATAGTCCAAGGGCCCGCTAGTTAACCTAGATAGTCCAAGTGCCCGCTAGTTAACCTACATAGTACAAGGACCCACTAGTTAACCTACATAGTCCTAGTGCCCGCTAGTTAACCTACATTGTCCAAGTCCCTGATCAAGAACCTACATAGTCCAAGTATCCGCTAGGTAACCTACATAGTCCAAATGCCCCCTAGTAACGTACATAGTCCAAGTGCCCGCTAGGGAACCTACATAGTCCAAGTGCCCGTTAGGTAACCTAGATAGTTCAAAGGCCCGCTAGGGAACCCACATAGTGCAAGTGCCCGTTAGAGAACTTACATAGTCAAAGGGCCTGCTATGGAACCTACATAGTCCAAGTGCCCACTAGGGAACCTTCATAGTCCGAGTGCCTGCTAGGGAACCTACATAGTCCAAGTGCCCTTTAGGGAACCTATGTAGTCCAAGTGCCCGCTAGGTAACTTAGACAGTCCAAGTGCCTGCTAGGTCAACTACATAGTCCAAGTCCCCGTTCGCTAACCTAGATAGTGCAAGTGCCTGCTAGGTAACCTACATAGTCCAAGGGCCCACTAGTTAACCTAGATAATCCTAATGTCCTGTGGGTAACCTACATAGTCCAAGTGCCCGCTACGTAACCTAGATAGTCGAAGTGCCCGTTAGGTAACCTAGATAGTCCAAGTGCCCGCTAGGTAACCTACATATTCCAAGTGCCCGCTAGGTAACCTAGATAGTCCAAGTGCCCGTTAGCTAACATACATAGTCCAAGAGCACGCTAGGTAACCTACATAGTCCAAGTGCCCGTTCGTTAACCTAGATAGTCCAAGTGCCCACTAGGTAACCTAGACAGTACAAGTGCCTGGTAGGTCACCTACATAATCCAAGTCCCCGTTCGCTAACCAAGATACTCCAAGTGCCGGATAGGTTACCTGCATAGTCCTAGTGCCCGTTAGGCAACCTAGATAGTCCAAGTGCCCGCTAGGTAACCTACATAGTCCAAGTGACCACAAGGTAGCCTAGATAGTCCAAATTCCCGTTAGCTAACATACATAGTCCAAGTGCCCGCTAGGTAACCTACATAGTCCAAGTGCCCGTTCGTTAACCTAGATAGTCCAAGTGCCCGCTAGGTAACTTAGACAGTCCAAGTGCCTGCTAGGTCAACTACATAGTCCAAGTCCCCGTTCGCTAACCTAGATAGTGCAAGTGCCTGCTAGGTAACCTACATAGTCCAAGGGCCCACTGGTTAACCTAGATCATCCAAATGTCCTGTGGGTAACCTACATAGTCCAAGTGCCCGCTACGTAACCTAGATAGTCGAAGTGCCCGTTAGGTAACCTAGATAGTCCAAGTGCCCGCTAGGTAACCTACATATTCCAAGTGCCCGCTAGGTAACCTAGATAGTCCAAGTGCCCGTTAGCTAACATACATAGTCCAAGAGCACGCTAGGTAACCTACATAGTCCAAGTGCCCGTTCGTTAACCAAGATAGTCCAAGTGCCCGCTAGGTAACCTAGACAGTACAAGTGCCTGGTAGGTCACCTACATAATCCAAGTCCCCGTTCGCTAACCAAGATAGTCCAAGTGCCGGCTAGGTAACTTACTTAGTCCAAGTGCCCGCTAGGTAAGCTACAAGTCCAAGGGCCCGCTAGTTAACCTACATAGTCCAAGGGCTCGCTAGTTAACCTTGATAGCCCAAGTGCCGGCTAGTTAACCTAGATAGTCCAAGTGCCCGCTAGTTAACCTACATAGTCCAAGGGCCCACTAGTTAACCTAGATCGTCCTAATGTCCTCTAGTTCACCTACATAGTCCAAGTGCCCGCTACGTAACCTAGATAGTCCAAATGCCCGCTAGGTAACCTACATAGTCCAAGTGCCCGTTAGCTAACATACATAGTCCAAGTGCCCGTTAGAGAACTTACATAGTCAAAGGGCCTGCTATGGAACCTACATAGTCCAAGTGCCCGCTAGAGAACCTTCATAGTCAGAGTGCCTGCTAGGGAACCTGCATAGTGCAAGTGCCCTTTAGGGAACCGATGTAGTCCAAGTGCCCGCTAGGGAACCTACATACTCCAAGTGCCCGCTAGGTAACCTACAAAGTCCAAGTGCCCGCTAGATAATCTATATAGTCCAAATGCCCGCTAGGGCACCTACATAGTCCAAGTGCACGCTAATTACCCTACATAGTCCAAGTGCCCGTTAGCTAACCTAGATAGTCCAAGGGCCAAATAGTAAACCTACATGGTTCAAGTGCCCGCTAGGTAACCTAGCTAATCCAAGTGTCTGCTAGTTAACCTATATCCTCCAAGTGCCCACTAGTTAACCTAGATGGTCTAAGTGCCCGCTGGTTAACCTACAAAGTCCAAGGGCCTTCTAGTTAACCTACATAGTGCAAGGGCCCGCTAGTTAACCTACGTAGTCCAAGTGCCCGCTAGGTAACCTACATAGTCCAAGTGCAAGACGGGAACCTACATAATCCAAGTGCCCGCTAGGGAACCTACATAGTCCAAATGCCCGTTAGGAAGCCTAGATAGTCCAAATGCCCACTAGGGTACCCACATAGTCCAAGTGCCCGCAAAGGAACCTACATAGTCAAAGTGCCCGCTAGGGAACCTGCATCGTCCAAGTGCCCCTTAGCTAACATACGTAGTCCAAGAGCACGCTAGGTAACCTACATAGTCCAAGTGCCCGTTCGTTAACCTAGATAGTCCAAGTGCCCGCTAGGTAACCTAGACAGTACAAATGCCTGGTAGGTCACCTACATAATCCAAGTCCCCATTCCTAACCAAGATACTCCAATGCCGGCTAGGTTACCTGCATAGTCCTAGTGCCCGTTAGGCAACCTAGATAGTCCAAGTGCCCGCTAGGTAACCTACATAGTCCAAGTGACCGCTAGGTAGCCTAGATAGTCCAAATTCCCGTTAGCTAACATACATAGTCCAAGTGCCCGCTAGGTAAGCTACAAGTCCAAGGGCCCGCTAATTAACCTACATAGTCCAAGGGCTCGCTAGTTAACCTTGATAGCCCAAGTGCCGGCTAGTTAACCTAGATAGTCCAAGTGCCCGCTAGTTAACCTACATAGTCCAAGGGCCCACTAGTTAACCTAGATCGTCCTAATGTCCTCTAGTTCACCTACATAGTCCAAGTGCCCGCTACGTAACCTAGATAGTCCAAATGCCCGCTAGGTAACCTACATAGTCCAAGTGCCCGTTAGCTAACATACATAGTCCAAGTGCCCGTTAGAGAACTTACATAGTCAAAGGGCCTGCTATGGAACCTACATAGTCCAAGTGCCCGCTAGAGAACCTTCATAGTCAGAGTGCCTGCTAGGGAACCTGCATAGTGCAAGTGCCCTTTAGGGAACCGATGTAGTCCAAGTGCCCGCTAGGGAACCTACATACTCCAAGTGCCCGCTAGGTAACCTACAAAGTCCAAGTGCCCGCTAGATAATCTATATAGTCCAAATGCCCGCTAGGGCACCTACATAGTCCAAGTGCACGCTAATTAACCTACATAGTCCAAGTGCCCGTTAGCTAACCTAGATAGTCCAAGGGCCAAATAGTTAACCTACATGGATCAAGTGCCCGCTAGGTAACCTAGCTAATCCAAGTGTCCGCTAGTTAACCTATATCCTCCAAGTGCCCACTAGTTAACCTAGATGGACTAAGTGCCCGCTGGTTAACCTACATAGTCCAAGGGCCTGCTAGTTAACCTACATAGTGCAAGGGCCCGCTAGTTAACCTACATAGTCCAAGTGCCCGCTAGGTAACCTACATAGTCCAAGTGCAAGACGGGAACCTACATAATCCAAGTGCCCGCTAGGGAACCTACATAGTCCAAATGCCCGTTAGGAAGCCTAGATAGTCCAAATGCCCACTAGGGTACCCACATAGTCCAAGTGCCCGCTAGGGAACCTACATAGTCAAAGTGCCCGCTAGGGAACCTGCATCGTCCAAATGCCCGCTAGTTAACCTAGATTGTCCAAGTTCCTGTTAGCTAACCTACATAGTCCAAGTGCCCGTTCGTTAACCTAGATTGTCCAAGTGCCCGCTTGGTAACCAACATAGTCCAAGTGCCCGCTAGGTAACTGAGATAGTCCATGTGCCCGTTAGCTACCAGAGATAGTCCAAGTGCCCGCTAAGTAACCACATAGTCCAAGTGCCCGTTCGTTAACCTAGATAGTCCAAGTGCCCGCTAGGTAACCTAGATAGTCCAAGTGCCTGCTAGGTAACCTACATATTCCAAGTGCCCGTTTGCTAACCTAGATCGTCAAAGTGCCCGCTAGTTAACCTACATAGTACAAGGACCCACTAGATAACCTACATAGTCCTAGTGCCCGCTAGTTAACCTATATTGTCCAAGTCCCTGATCAGGAACCTACATAGTCCAAGTATCCGGTAGGTAACCTACATAGTCCAAATGCCCCCTAGTAACGTACATAGTCCAAGTGCCCGCTAGGGAACCTACATAGTCCAAGTGCCTGTTAGGTAACCTAGATAGTTCAAAGGCCTGCTAGGGAACACACAAAATCCAAGTGCCCGTTAGAGAAATTACATAGTCAAAGGGCCTGCTATGGAACCTACATAGTCCAAGTGCCCACTAGGGAACCTTCATAGTCCGAGTGCCTGCTAGGGAACCTACATAGTCCAAGTGCCCTTTAGGGAACCTATGTAGTCCAAGTGCCCGCTAAGGAACCTAGATAGTCCAAGTGCCCGCTAGGTAACCCAGATAGTCCAAGTGCCCGCTAGGTAACCTACAAAGTCCAAGTGCCCGCTAGGTAATCTATATAGTCCAAATGCCCGCTAGGGCACCTACATAGTCCAAGTGCACGCTAATTAACCTACATAGTCCAAGTGCCCGTTAGCTAACCTAGATAGTCCAAGGGCCAAATAGTTAACCTACATGGTTCAAGTGCCCGCTAGGTAACCTAGCTAATCCACGTGTCCGCTAGTTAACCTATATCGTGAAGTGCCCGCTAGTTAACCTAGATCGTCCAAGTGCCCGTTAAGTAACCTAGATAGTCCAAGTGCCCGCTAGGTTACCTACATAGTCCAAGTTCCCGCTAGGTAACCTAGGTAGTCCTAGTGCCCGTTACCTAACATAGATCGGCCAAGTGCCCGCTAGGCAACCTACATAGTCCAAGTGCCCGTTCGTTAACCTAGAAATCCATGTGCCCGCTAGGTAACCTAGACAGTCCAAGTGCCCGCTAGGTTACCTGCATAGTCCAAGTGCCCGTTAGGTAACCTAGATAGTCCAAGTGCCTGCTAGGTAACCTACATAGTCTAAGTGCCCGCTAGGTAACCTAGGTAGTCCAAGTGCCCGTTAGCTAACCTAGATAGTCCAAGTGCCGGCTAGGTGACCTAAATAGTCAAAGTGACCACTAGGTAACCTAGATAGTCCAAGTTCCTGTTAGCTAACCTAGATAGTCCAAGTGCCCGCTAGGTAACCTACATAGTCCAAGGGCCCGCTCGTTAACCTAGTTCGTCCAAGTGTCTGCTAGTTAACCTATATAGTCCAAGTGCCCACTAAATAACCAAGATAGTCAAAATGCCCGCTAGGTAACCTACATAGTCCAAGTTCCCACTAGGTAACCTAGATAGTCCAAGTGCCCGTTACCTAACCTAGATAGTCCAAGTGCCCGCTAGGTAACCTACATAGACCTAGTGCCCGCTAGTTAACCAACATTGTCCAAGTGCCCGATACGGAACCCTCATAGTCCAAGTGCCCGTTAGGTAACCTACATTGTCCAAATGCCCGCTAGTAACCTACATAGTTCAAGTGCCTGATAGGGAACCTACATAATCCTAGTGCCCGCTAGGGAATTTACATAGTCCAAGTGCCCGTTAGCTAACCTAGATAGTCCAAGTGCCCGCTAGGGAACCTACATAGTCCAAGTGCCCGTTAGGGAACGTACATAGTCCAAGTGCCCGCTAGGTAACCTAGATAGTCCATGTGCCCGCTAGTTAACCTACATAGTCCAAGTGCCCGCTAGGTAACCTAGATAGTCCAAGGGCTCGCTAGTTAACCTATATAGTCCAAGTGCCCGCTAGGTAACCTTGATCGTCCAAGTGCCCGCTAGGTAACCTACATAGTCCTATTGCGCGTTAGTTAACCAACATTGTCCAAGTGACCGATAGCGAAGGTACATAGTCCAAGTGCCCGTTAGGTAACCTACATAGTCCAAATGCCCGCTAGTAACCTACATAGTCCAAATGCCCGTTAGTAACCTACATAGTCCAAGTGCCCGATAGGGAACCTACATAATCCAAGTGCCCGCTAGGGAACCTACATACTCCAAGTGCCCGTTAGGTAACCTAGATAGTCCAAATGTCCGCTATGGAACCCACATAGTGAAAGTGCCCACTAGGGAACCTGCATCGTCCAAGTGCCCGCTAATTAAACTAGATAGTCCAAGTACCCGCTAGTTAACCTAGATCGTCCAAGTGCCCGTTAAGTAACCTAGATCGTCCAAGTGCCCGCTAGGTTACCTACATAGTCCAAGTTCCCGCTAGGTAACCTAGATAGTCCTAGTGCCCGTTACCTAACATAGATCGGCCAAGTGCCCGCTAGGCAACCTACATAGTCCAAGTGCCCGTTCGTTAACCTAGAAATCCATGTGCCCGCTAGGTAACCTAGACAGTCCAAGTGTCCGCTAGGTTACCTGCACAGTCCAAGTGCCCGTTAGGTAACCTAGATAGTACAAGTGCCTGCTAGGTAACCTACATAGTCTAAGTGCCCGCTAGGTAACCTAGGTAGTCCAAGTGCCCGTTAGCTAACCTAGATAGTCCAAGTGCCGGCTAGGTGACCTAAATAGTCAAAGTGACCACTAGGTAACCTAGATAGTCCAAGTTCCTGTTAGCTAACCTAGATAGTCCAAGTGCCCGCTAGGTAACCTACATAGTCCAAGGGCCCGCTCGTTAACCTAGTTCGTCCAAGTGTCCGCTAGTTAACCTATATAGTC
Organism: Tenrec ecaudatus; assembly: GCF_050624435.1. Lineage (NCBI taxonomy): Eukaryota > Metazoa > Chordata > Mammalia > Afrosoricida > Tenrecidae > Tenrec > Tenrec ecaudatus. The sequence goes on from NW_027458065.1 coordinate 173,924, forward strand.
CAAGTGCCCACTAAATAACCAAGATAGTCAAAATGCCCGCTAGGTAACCTACATAGTCCAAGTTCCCACTAGGTAACCTAGATAGTCCAAGTGCCCGCTAGGTAACCTACATAGTCCTAGTGCCCGCTAGTTAACCAACATTGTCCAAGTGCCCGATACGGAACCCTCATAGTCCAAGTGCCCGTTAGGTAACCTACATAGTCCAAATGCCCGCTAGTAACCTACATAGTTCAAGTGCCTGATAGGGAACCTACATAATCCTAGTGCCCGCTAGGGAATTTACATAGTCCAAGTGCCCGTTAGCTAACCTAGATAGTCCAAGTGCCCGCTAGGGAACCTACATAGTCCAAGTGCCCGTTAGGGAACGTACATAGTCCAAGTGCCCGCTAGGTAACCTAGATAGTCCATGTGCCCGCTAGTTAACCTACATAGTTCAAGTGCCCGCTAGGTAACCTAGATAGTCCAAGGGCTCGCTAGTTAACCTATATAGTCCAAGTGTCCGCTAGGTAACCTTGATCGTCCAAGTGCCCGCTAGGTAACCTACATAGTCCTAGTGCGCGTTAGTTAACCAACATTGTCCAAGTGACCGATAGCGAAGGTACATAGTCCAAGTGCCCGTTAGGTAACCTACATAGTCCAAATGCCCGCTAGTAACCTACATAGTCCAAATGCCCGTTAGTAACCTACATAGTCCAAGTGCCCGATAGGGAACCTACATAATCCAAGTGCCCGCTAGGGAACCTACATACTCCAAGTGCCCGTTAGGTAACCTACATAGTCCAAATGTCCGCTATGGAACCCACATAGTGAAAGTGCCCACTAGGGAACCTGCATCGTCCAAGTGCCCGTTAATTAACCTAGATAGTCCAAGTACCCGCTACTTAAACTAGATTGTCCAATTGCCAGGTAGTTAACCTAGATCGTCCAAGTGCCCGCTAGTTAACCTACATAGTCCAAGGGCCCCCTAGTTAACCTAGATATTCCAAGTGCCGGCTAGTTAACCTAGATCGTCCAAGTGTCCGCTAGTTAACCTACATAGTCCAAGTGGCCCCTAGGTAACCTAGATAGTCAAAGTGCCCGTTAGGTAACCTAGATAGTCCAAGTGCCCGCTAGGTAACCTACAGAGTCCAAGTGCCCGCTAGGTAACCTAGATAGTCCAAGCGCCGCTAGGTAACTTACATAGTCAAAGTGCCTGCTAGGTAACCTAGATAGAACAAGTTACTGTTAGCTAATCTAGATAGTCCAAGTTCCCGCTAGGTTACCTACATAGTCTAAGGGCCCGCTCGTTAACCTAGTTCGTCCAAGTGCCTGCTAGGTTACCTGCATAGTTCTAGTGCCCGTTAAGTAACCTAGATAGTCCAAGTGCCTGCTAGGTAACCTACATAGTCCAAGTGACCGCAAGGTTGCCTAGATAGTCCACGTTCCCGTTAGCTAACATACATAGTCAAAGTGCACGCTAGGTAACCTACATAGTCCAAGTGTCCGTTAGTTAACCTAGATAGTCCCAGTGCCCGCTAGGTAACTTAGACAGTCCAAGTGCCTGCTAGGTCAACTACATAATCCAAGTCCCCGTTCGCTAACCTAGATAGTGCAAGTGCCTGCTAGGTAACCTACATAGTCCAAGGGCCCACTAGTTAACCTAGATCATCCAAATGTCCTGTAGGTAACCTACATAGTCCAAGTGCCCGCTACGTAACCTAGATAGTCGAAGTGCCCGTTAGGTAACCTAGATAGTCCAAGTGCCCGCTAGGTAACCTACATATTCCAAGTGCCCGCTAGGTAACCTAGATAGTCCAAGTGCCCGTTAGCTAACATACAAAGTCCAAGAGCACGCTAGGTAACCTACATAGTCCAAGTGTCCACTAGGTAACCTAGATAGTCCAAGGGCTCGCTAGTTAACCTGTATAGTTCAAGTGCCCGCTAGGTAACCTTGATCGTCCAAGTGCCCGCTAGTAACCTACATAGTCCAAATGCCCGTTAGTAACCTACATAGTCCAAGTGCCCGATAGGGAACCTACATAATCCAAGTGCCCGCTAGGGAACCTACATACTCCAAGTGCCCGTTAGGTAACCTAGATAGTCCAAATGTCCGCTATGGAACCCACATAGTGAAAGTGACCACTAGGGAACCTGCATCGTCCAAGTGCCCGCTAATTAACCTAGATAGTCCAAGTACCCGCTAGTTAACCTAGATCGTCCAAGTGCCCGTTAAGTAACCTAGATCGTCCAAGTGCCCGCTAGTTAACCTACATAGTCCAAGGGCCCCCTAATTAACCTAGATATTCCAAGTGCCGGCTAGTTAACCTAGATCGTCCAAGTGTCCGCTAGTTAACCTACATAGTCCAAGTGCCCGTTAGGTAACCTACATAATCCTAGTGCCCGCTAGGTAACCTAGATAGTCAAAGTTCCTTTTAGCTAACCTACATAGTCCAAGTGCCCGCTAGGTAACCTAGATCGTCCAAGTGCCGCTAGTTAACTTACATAGTCAAAGTGCCTGCTAGGTAACATAGATATACCAAGTTCCTGTTAGCTAACCTAGATAGTCCAAGTTCCCGCTAGGTAACCTACATAGTCTAAGGGCCCGCTCGTTAACCTAGTTCGTCCAAGTGCCTGCTCTGTTACCTGCATAGTTCTAGTGCCCGTTAAGTAACCTAGATAGTTCAAGTGCCCGCTAGGTAACCTACATAGTCCAAGTGACCGCAAGGTAACCTAGATAGTCCACGTTCCCGTTAGCTAACATACATAGTCAAAGTGCGCGCTAGGTAACCTACATAGTCCAAGTGTCCGTTAGTTAACCTAGATAGTCCCAGTGCCCGCTAGGTAACTTAGACTGTCCAAGTGCCTGCTAGGTCAACTACATAGTCCAAGTCCCCGTTCGCTAACCTAGATAGTGCAAATACCTGCTAGGTAACCTACATAGTCCAAGGGCCCACTAGTTAACCTAGATCATCCAAATGTCCTGTGGGTAACCTACATAGTCCAGGTGCCCGCTACGTAACCTAGATAGTCGAAGTGCCCGTTAGGTAACCTAGATAGTCCAAGTGCCCGCTAGGTAACCTACATATTCCAAGTGCCCGCTAGGTAACCTAGATAGTCCAAGTGCCCGTTAGCTAACATACATAGTCCAAGAGCACGCTAGGTAACCTACATAGTCCAAGTGCCCGTTCGTTAACCTAGATAGTCCAAGTGCCCGCTAGGTAACCTAGACAGTACAAGTGCCTGGTAGGTCACCTACATAGTCCACGTCCCCGTTCGCTAACCTAGATAGTCCAAGTGCCGGCTAGGTAACCTACTTAGTCCAAGTGCCCGCTAGGTAAGCTACAAGTCCAAGGGCCCGCTAGTTAACCTACATAGTCCAAGGGCTCGCTAGTTAACCTTGATAGTCCAAGTGCCGGCTAGTTAACCTAGATAGTCCAAGTGCCCGCTAGTTAACCTACATAGTCCAAGGGCCCACTAGTTAACCTAGATCGTCCTAATGTCCTCTACTTCACCTACATAGTCCAAGTGCCCGCTACGTAACCTAGATAGTCCAAGTGCCCGCTAGGTAACCTACATAGTCCAAGTGCCAGTTAGCTAACATACATAGTCCAAGTGCCCGTTAGAGAACTTACATAGTCAAAGGGCCTGCTATGGAACCTACATAGTCCAAGTGCCCGCTAGAGAACCTTCATAGTCAGAGTGCCTGCTAGGGCACCTAAAGAGTCCAAGTGCACACTAATTAACCTACATAGTCCATGTGCCCGTTAGCTAACCTAGATAGTCCAAGGGCCACATAGTTAACCTACATGGTTCAAGTGCCCGCTAGGTAACCTAGCTAATCCAAGTGTCCGCTAGTTAACCTAGATGGTCTAGGTGCCCGCTGGTTAACCTACATAGCCCAACGGCCCGCTAGTTAACCTACATAGTGCAAGGGCCCGCTAGTTAACCTACATAGTCCAAGTCCCGCTAGGTAACCTACATAGTCCAAGTGCAAGACGGGAACCCACATAGTCCAAGTGCCCGCTAGGGAACCTACATAGTCAAAGTGCCCGCTAGGGAACCTGCATCGTCCAAGTGCCTGCTAGTTAACCTAGATTGTCCAAGTTCCTGTTAGCTAACCTACATAGTCCAAGTGCCCGTTCGTTAACCTAGATTGTCCAAGTGCCCGCTAGGTAACCTACATAGTCCAAGTGCCCGCTAGGTAACTTAGATAGTCCAAGTGCCCGTTAGCTAAGAGAGATAGTCCAAGTGCCCACTAGGTAACCACATAGTCCAAGTGCCCGTTCGTTAACCTAGATAATCCAAGTGCCCGCTAGGTAACCTAGACAGTCCAAGTGCCTGCTAGGTAACCGATATATTCCAAGTGCCCGTTTGCTAACCAAGATCGTCAAAGTGCCCGCTAGTTAACCTACATAGTCCAAGGGCCCGCTAGTTAACCCAGATAGTCCAAGTGCCCGCTAGTTAACCTACATTGTACAAGGACCCACTAGTTAACCTACATAGTCCTAGTGCCCGCTAGTTAACCTACATTGTCCAAGTCCCTGATAGGGAACCTACATAGTCCAAGTTTCCGCTAGGTAACCTACATAGTCCAAATGCCCCCTAGTAACATACATAGTCCAAGTGCCCGCTAGGGAACCTACATAGTCCAAGTGCCCGTTAGGTAACCTAGATTGTCCAACGGCCCGCTAGGGAACCCACATAGTCCAAGTTCCCGTTAGAGAACTTACATAGTCAAAGGGCCTGCTATGGAACCTACATAGTCCAAGTGCCCACTAGGGAACCTTCATAGTCCGAGTGCCTGCTAGGGAACCTACATAGTCCAAGTGCCCTTTAGGGAACCTATGTAGTCCAAATGCCCACTAGGGAACATACATAGTCCAAGTGCCTGCTAGGTAACTTAGATAGAGCAAGTGCCCGCTAGTTAACCTAGATAGTTCTAGTACCCACTAGGTAACCTCGATCGTTCAAGGGCCCCCTAGTTAGCCTACATAGTCCAAGTGCCCGCTAGATAACCTAGATAGTTCAAGTTCCCGTTCGGTAACCTAGATAGCCCAAGTGCCCTTTAGGGAACCTAGATAGTCCAAAGGCCCGCTAGTAAACCTAAATAGTCCATGGGCCCGCTAGTTAACCTACATAGTGCAAGTGTCCGCTAGTTAACCTACATATTCCAAGTGCCCCCTAGTTAACCTACATAATCTAAGTTCCCGTTAGCTAACCTAGGTAGTCCAAGGGCCCGCTAGTTGACCTACATAATCCAAGTGCCAGCTAGGTAACCTAGATAGTACAAGTGCCCGCTAGGGAACCTAGATAGTCCAAGTGCCTGTTAGCTAACCTAGATAGTCCAAGTGGCGGCTAGGTAACCTACATAGTCCAAGTGCCCGTTCGTTAACCTAGATAATCCAAGTTCCCACTAGGTAACCTAGACAGTCCAAGTGCTATCTAGGTAACCTAGATAGTCCAAGTGCCTGCTAGGTAACCTACATAGTCCAAGTGCCCGCTAGGCAACCTACATAGTCCATGTGCCCGTTAGTTAACCTAGATAATCAAAGTGCCTGCTAGGTAACTTAGATAGTCCAAGTGCCCACTAGGTAACCTACATAGTCAAAGTTCCCGCTTGGTAACCTTAAGAGTCCAAATGCCCGCTAGGGAAACTACATAGTCCAAGTGCCCGCTAGTTAACCTAGATAGTCCAAGTGCCTGCTAGTAAACCTACATAATCCATGGGCCCGCTAGTTAACCTACATTGGGCAAGGGCCCGCAAGTTAACCTAGATCGTGCAAGTGTCCTCTAGTTAACCTACATAGTCCAAATGCCCGCTAGTTAACCTAGATAGTCCAGGTGCCCGCTAGGGATCCTTTATAATCCAAGTGCCTGCTAGGTAACCTAGATAGTCCAAGTGCCCACTAGGTAACCTAGATAGTCCACGTGCCCACTAGGGGACGTACATAGTCCAAGTGCCCGCTATGTAAGCTAGATAATCCAATGCGCTTTAGGGTATGTACATAGTCCAAGTGCCTGCTAGGAAACCTAGATAGTCCAAATGCCCGCTAGTTAACCTACATAGTCCGAAGGCCCGCTAGTTATCCTACATAGTCCAAGGTCTGCTAGTTAACCTAGATAGTTCAAGTACCCGCTAGGTAACCTAGATCGTCCAAGGGCCCCCTAGTTAGCCTACATAGTCCAAGTGCCCGCTAGGTAACCTAGATAGTCCAAGAGCCCGTTCGGTAACCTAGATAGTCCAAGTGCCCTTTAGGGAACCTATATAGTACATGGGCCCGTTAATAAACCTATATAGTCCAAGTGCCCGATAGGGAACCTACATAATCCAAGTGCCCCCTAGGGAACCTACATAGTCCAAGTGCCCGTTAGGTAACCTAGATAGTCCAAATGCCCGCTAGGGAAGCCACATAGTCCAAGTGCCCGCTAGGGAACTTACATAGTCCAAGGGCCCACTAGGCAACCTACATAGTCCAAGTGCCCGTTAGTTAACCTAGATAGTCCAAGTGCCTGCTTGGTAACCTAGATAGTCCAAAAGCCCGCTAGGTAACCTACATACTCCAAGAACCCGCTAAGTAACGTCGATAGTTCAAGTGCCAGCTAGGTAACCTAGAAAGTCCAACTGCCTGCTAGGTAACCTACAAAGTCTAAGTGCCCGCTAGGTTATCTATATAGTCCAAATGCCCGCTAGGGAATCTACATAGTCCAAGGGCCCGCTAGTTAACGTAGATAGTCCAAGTGCCGCTAGTTAATCTACATAGTCCAAGAGCCTGCTAGTTAACCTACATAGTCCAAGTACCCGCTAGTTAACCTAGATCGTCAAAGTGCCCGCTAGGTAACCTACATAATCCATGGGACCGCTAGTTAACCTACATAGTCCAAGGGCCCGCTAGGTAACCTACAAAGTCTAAGTGCCCGCTAGGTTATCTATATAGTCCAAAAGCCTGCTAGGGAACCTACATAGTCCAAGTGCCCGCTAGGTAACCTAGATAATCCAAGTGCCCGCTAGGTAACCTTCATAGTCCAAGTGTCAGCTAGGTAACCTAGATAGTCCTAGTGCCCGTTAGTCAACCTAGAGTGTCCAAGTGCCCACCAGGGGACGTACTTAGTCCATGTGCCCGTTAGATAACCTAGATAGTCCAAGTGCCCGCTAGTTAACATTGATCATCCAAGTGCCCGCTAGTTAACCTAGATTTTCCAAGTGCACGCTAGTTAACCTAGATAGTCCAAGTGCCCTCTAGTTAACCTAGATCGTGCAAGTGTCCGCTAGTTAACCTACATAGTCCGAGGGCCCGCTAGTTAACCTACGTAGTCCAAGGTCCGCTAGTTAACCTAGATAGTCCAAGTGCTCGCTAGTTAACCTACATAGTACAAGGGCCCGCTAGTTGACCTAGATAGTCCAAGTGCCTGCTAGTTAACCTAGATAGTCCAAGTGCCCGCCACGTAACCTAGATAGTCCAAGGGCAGGCTAGTTAACCTACATACTCCAAGTGCCCGCTTGGCAACCTACACAGTCCAAGTGCCCACTAAGGAACCTACATAGTCCAAGTGCACGCTAGTTAACCTAGATAGTCCAAGTGCCCGCTAGTTAAACTAGATAGTCAAAGTGCCTGCTAGGTAACCTACATAGTGCAAGTGTCCGCTAGTTAACCTACATATTCCAAGTGCCCGCTAGTTAACATAGATAGTCCAAGTGCCCGCTAGGGAACGTACATAGTCCAAGTTCCCGCTAGGTAACCTAGATAGTGCAAGTGCCTGCTAGTTAACCTAGATAGTTCAAGTACCCGCTAGGTAACCTAGATCGTCCAAGGGCCCCCTAGTTAGCCTACATAATCCAAGTGCCCGCTAAGTAACCTAGATAGTCCAAGTGCCCGTTCGGTAACCTAGATAATCCAAGTGCCCTTTAGGGAACCCAGACAGTCCAAGGGCCCTCTAATAAACCTACATAGTCCATGGGCCCGCTAGTTAACCTACATATCCCAAGTGCCCGCTAGTTAACCTAGATAGTCCATGTGCCCGTTTGCTAACCTACATACTTCAAGGGCCCGCTAGTTGACCTACATAGTCCAAGTGCCAGCTAGGTAACCTAGATAGTACAAGTGCCCGCTAGGGAACCTAGATAGTCCAAGTGCCTGTTAGCTAACCTAGATAGTCCAAGTGGCGACTAGGTAACCTACATAGTCCAAGTGCCCGTTTGTTAACCTAGATAATCCAAGTGCCCGCTAGGTAACCTAGACATTCAAAGTGCCCGCTAGTTAACCTACATATTCCAAGTGCCCGATAGGGAACCTACATAATCAAAGTGCCTGCTAGGCAACCTACATAGTCCAAGTGCCCGTTACTTAACCTAGAGAGTCAAAGTGCCTGCTAGGTAACCTATATAGTCCACGTGCCCGCTAGGTAACCTACATAGTCCAAGTGCCCGCTAGGTAACCTAAATAGTCCAAATGCCCGCTAGGGAAACTACATAGTCCAAGTGCCCGCTAGTTAACCTAGATAGTCCAAGTGCCTGCTAGTAAACCTACATAATCCATGGGCCCGCTAGTTAACCTATATAGTGCAAGGGCCCGCTAGTTAACCTAGATCGTGCAAGTGTCCGCTAGTTAACCTATATAGTCCAAGTGCCCGCTAGTTAATCTATATACCAAGTGCCCGCTACGTAACCTAGATAGTCCAAGTGCCCGCTAGCGAACATACATAGTTCCAGTGCCCGCTAGGTAACCTAGATAGTGCAAGTGCCCGCTAGTTAACCTAGAAAGTTCAAGTACCCGCTAGTTAACCTAGATCGTCCAAGGGCCCCCTAATTAGCCTACATAGTCCAAGTGCCCTTTAGGTAACCTAGATAGTCCAAGTGCCCGTTCGGTAACCTAGATAGTCCATGTGCCCTTTAGGGAACCTAGATAGTCCAAGCGCCTGTTAGTAAACCTACATAGTCCATGGGCCCGCTAGTTAACCTACATATTCCAAGTGCCCACTAGTTAACCTACATAATCTAAGTGCCCATTAGCTAACCTAGATAGTCCAAGGGACCGCTAGTTGACCTACATGGTCCAAGTGCCAACTAGGTATCTTAGATGGTACAAGTGCCCGCTAGGGAACCTAAATAGTCCAAGTTCCTGTTAGCTAACCTAGATAGTCCAAGGGGCGGCTAGGTAACCTACATAGTCCATGTGCCGTTCGTTAACTTAGATAATCCAAGTGCCCGCTAGGTAACCTAGACAGTCCAAGTGCCCGCTAGTTAACCTACATAGTCCAAGTGCCCGAAAGGGAACATACATAATCCAAGTGCCCGCTAGGCAACCTACATAGTCCAAGTGCCCGTTAGTTAACCTAGATAGTCAAAGTGCCTGCTAGGTAACCTAGATAGTCCAAGTGCTCGCTAGGTAACCTACATAGTCCAAGTGCCCGTTTGGTAACCTAAATAGTCCAAATGCCCGCTAGGGAAACTACATAGTCCAAGTGCCCGCTAGTTAACCTAGATAGTCCAACTGCCTGCTAGTAAACCTACATAATCCATGGGCCCGCTAGTTAACCTGCATAGTCCAAGTGCCCGCTAGGTAACCTAGATAGTCCATGTGCCCGCTAGTTAACCTAGATATTCCTAGTGCCCGTTAGTTAACCTAGATAGTCCTAGTGCCCGTTAGTTAACCTAGATAGTCCAAGTGCCCACTAGGGGACGTACATAGTCCAAGTGCCCGCTAGGTAACCTAGATAGTTCTAGTGCCCGTTACCTAACCTAGATAGTCCAAGTGCCCGCTAGGCAACCTACATAGTCCAAGTGCCCGATCGTTAACCTAGAAGTCCAAGTGCCCGCTATGTAACCTAGACAGTCCAAGTGCCCGCTAGGTTACCTGCATAGTCCAAGTGCCCGTTCGTTAACCTAGATATTCCATGTGCCTGCTAGGGAACCTATATAGTCCAAGTGCTATCTAGGTAACCTATATAGTCCAAGGGCCCGCTAGTTAACCTACATAGTCCTAGGGCTCGCTTGTTAACTTTGATAGTCCAAGTGCCCCTTAGTTAACCTAGATCGTCCAAGTGCCCGCTAGTTAACCTAGATCGTCCAATTACTGGCTAGTTAACCTACATCGTCCAAAGGCCCACTAGTTAACCTAGATCGTCCAAGTGTCCTCCAGTTAACCTACATAGTCCAAGTTCCCCCTAGGTAACCTACATAGGGCAAGTGTCTGCTAGGTAACCTGCATAGTCCCAGAACCGCTAGTTAACCTAGATAGTCCAAGTGCCCGCTAGGTAACCTACATAGTGCAAGTGTCCGCTAGTTAACCTAAGTAGTCCAAGGGCCCGCTAGTTAACCTAAGTAGTCCAAGGGCCCGCTAGTTAACTTACATAGTTCAAGTGTCCGCAGGGAACCTACATAGTTCAAGTGCCTGCTAGGGAACATATATAGTCCAAGTGCCCGCTAGGGAACCTACATAATCCAAGTGCCCGCTAGGGAATCTATATAGTCCAAGGCCCGCTAATTAACGTAGATAGTCCAAGTGCTGCTAGTTAATCTACATAGTCCAAGGGCCCGCTAGTTAACCTACATAGTCCAAGTACCCGCTAGTTAACCTAGATCATCCAAGTGTCCGCTAGCTAACCTACAGAGTCCAAGTGCCCGCTAGGGAACCTACATAGTCCAAGTGCCTGCTAGGGAACTACATAGTCCAAGTGGCCGCTCTGGAACATATATAGTCCAAGTGCCCGCTAGGGAATCTACATAGTCCAAGGGCCCACTAGTTAACGTAGGTAGTCCAAGTGCCGCTAGTTAATCTACATAGTCCAAGGGCCTGCTAGTTAACATACATAGTCCAAGTACCCGCTAGTTAACCTAGATCTTCCTAGTGCCCGCTAGTTAACCTACATAGTCCAAGGGCCCGCTAGTTAACCTACATAGTCCAAGGGCCCGCTAGTTAACCTACTTTGTCCAAGTGCCCACTAGTTAACCTACATAGTCCAAGTGCCCGCTGGGTAACCTAGACAGTTCAAGTGACCACTAGGTTACCTACATAGTCCAAGTGCCTGGTCGTTAACCTACATAGTCCAAGTGCCCGCTAGGTAATGTATATAATACAAATGCCCGCTAGGGACCCTAATAATCCAAGTGCCCGCTAGTTATCCTGGATAGTCCAAGTGCTCGCTAGTTAACCTAGATTGTCTGAGTGCCCGATAGGGAACCTACATAGTCCAAGTGCCCGCTAGTTAACATAGATAGTCCAACTACCCGCTAGGTAACGTAGATAGTCCAAGTGCCCGCTAGGGAACGTACATAATCCAATTGCCCGCTAGGTAACCTAGATAGTCCAAGTGCCCGCTAGTTAACCTACATAGTCCAAGTGCCTGCTAGGTAACCTAGATAGTCCAAGGGCCCGCTAGGTAACCTACATTGTCCTAGTGCCCCCTAGTTAACATACATTCTCCAAGTGCCACACAGGGAAGCTACATATTCCAAGTGCCCGCTAGGTAACCTACATAGTCCAAATGCCCGCTAGTTAACCTACATAGTCCAAGTGCCTGATAGGGAACTTACATAATCCAAGTGCCCGCTAGGGAAGCTACATATTCCAAGTGCCTGTTAGGTAACCTAGATAGTCCAAATGTCCGCTAGGGAACCCATATAATCCAAGTGCCCGCTAGGGAACTTACATAGTCTAAAGGCCCGCTAGGGAACCTATATAGTCCTAGTGCCCCCTAGTTAACCTACATTCTCCAAGTACCCGATAGGTAACCTAAATAGTCCAAGGGCCCGCTTGTGAACCTACATAGTCCAAGTGCCCGTTAGTTAACCTAGATAGTCCAAGTGCCCGCTAGCTAACCTAGATAGTCCAACAGCCCGCTAGGTAACCTACATACTCCAAGAACCCCCTAGGCAATGTAGATAGTTCAAGTGCCAGCTAGGTAACCAAGATAGTCCAAGTGCCCGCTAGGTAACCTACAAAGTCTAAGTGCCCGCTAGGTTATCTATATAGTCCAAATGCCCGCTAGGGAAACTACATAGTCCAAGTGCCCGCTAGGTAACCTAGATAATCCAAGTGCCCGCTAGTTAACCTATATCGTCCAAGTGCCAGCTAGTTAACCTAGATCGTCCAAGTGCCCGCTAGTTAACCTACATAGTCATTGGGCCCGCTATTTAACCTACATAGTGCTAGAGCCCGCTAGCTAACCTAGATAATCCAAGTGCCCGCTAGTTAACCTATATCGTCCAAGTGTCCGCTAGTTAACCTACATAGTCCAATTTCCCGCTAGGTAACCTACACAGTCCAATTGCCCCCTAGTTAACCTAGATCGTGCAAGTGTCCGCTAGTTAACCTACATAGTCCACATGCCAGTTAGCTAACCTAGATAGTCCAAGGGCCCGCTAGTTGACCTACATAGTCCATGTGCCCGCTGGGTAACCTAGATAATCCAAGTGCCCGCTAGGGAACCTTCATACTCCAAGTGCCAGCTAGGTAACCTAGATAGTCCAACTACCCGCTAGTTAACCTAGATCATCCAAGTGTCCGCTAGCTAACCTACAGAGTCCAAGTGCCCGCTAGGGAACCTACATAGTCCAAGTGCCTGCTAGGGAACCTACATAGTCCAAGTGGCCGCTCTGGAACATATATAGTCCAAGTGCCCGCTAGGGAATCTACATAGTCCAAGGGCCCACTAGTTAACGTAGGTAGTCCAAGTGCCGCTAGTTAATCTACATAGTCCAAGGGCCTGCTAGTTAACATACATAGTCCAAGTACCCGCTAGTTAACCTAGATCTTCCTAGTGCCCGCTAGTTAACCTACATAGTCCAAGGGCCCGCTAGTTAACCTACATAGTCCAAGGGCCCGCTAGTTAACCTACTTTGTCCAAGTGCCCACTAGTTAACCTACATAGTCCAAGTGCCCGCTGGGTAACCTAGACAGTTCAAGTGACCACTAGGTTACCTACATAGTCCAAGTGCCTGGTCGTTAACCTACATAGTCCAAGTGCCCGCTAGGTAATGTATATAATACAAATGCCCGCTAGGGACCCTAATAATCCAAGTGCCCGCTAGTTATCCTGGAAAGTCCAAGTGCTCGCTAGTTAACCTAGATTGTCTGAGTGCCCGATAGGGAACCTACATAGTCCAAGTGCCCGCTAGTTAACATAGATAGTCCAACTACCCGCTAGGTAACGTAGATAGTCCAAGTGCCCGCTAGGGAACGTACATAATCCAATTGCCCGCTAGGTAACCTAGATAGTCCAAGTGCCCGCTAGTTAACCTACATAGTCCAAGTGCCTGCTAGGTAACCTAGATAGTCCAAGGGCCCGCTAGGTAACCTACATTGTCCTAGTGCCCCCTAGTTAACATACATTCTCCAAGTGCCACACAGGGAAGCTACATATTCCAAGTGCCCGCTAGGTAACCTACATAGTCCAAATGCCCGCTAGTTAACCTACATAGTCCAAGTGCCTGATAGGGAACTTACATAATCCAAGTGCCCGCTAGGGAAGCTACATATTCCAAGTGCCTGTTAGGTAACCTAGATAGTCCAAATGTCCGCTAGGGAACCCATATAATCCAAGTGCCCGCTAGGGAACTTACATAGTCTAAAGGCCCGCTAGGGAACCTATATAGTCCTAGTGCCCCCTAGTTAACCTACATTCTCCAAGTACCCGATAGGTAACCTAAATAGTCCAAGGGCCCGCTTGGGAACCTAGATAGTCCAAGTGCCCGTTAGTTAACCTAGATAGTCCAAGTGCCCGCTAGCTAACCTAGATAGTCCAACAGCCCGCTAGGTAACCTACATACTCCAAGAACCCCCTAGGCAACGTAGATAGTTCAAGTGCCAGCTAGGTAACCAAGATAGTCCAAGTGCCCGCTAGGTAACCTGCAAAGTCTAAGTGCCCGCTAGGTTATCTATATAGTCCAAATGCCCGCTAGGGAAACTACATAGTCCAAGTGCCCGCTAGGTAACCTAGATAATCCAAGTGCCCGCTAGTTAACCTATATCGTCCAAGTGCCAGCTAGTTAACCTAGATCGTCCAAGTGCCCGCTAGTTAACCTACATAGTCATTGGGCCCACTATTTAACCTACATAGTGCTAGAGCCCGCTAGCTAACCTAGATAATCCAAGTGCCCGCTAGTTAACCTATATCGTCCAAGTGTCCGCTAGTTAACCTACATAGTCCAATTTCCCGCTAGGTAACCTACACAGTCCAATTGCCCCCTAGTTAACCTAGATCGTGCAAGTGTCCGCTAGTTAACCTACATAGTCCACATGCCAGTTAGCTAACCTAGATAGTCCAACGGCCCGCTAGTTGACCTACATAGTCCATGTGCCCGCTGGGTAACCTAGATAATCCAAGTGCCCGCTAGGGAACCTTCATACTCCAAGTGCCAGCTAGGTAACCTAGATAGTCCAACTACCCGCTAGTTAACCTAGATAATCCAAGTGTCCGCTAGCTAACCTACAGAGTCCAAGTGCCTGCTAGGGAACCTACATAGTCCATGTGGCCGCTCTGGAACATATATAGTCCAAGTGCCCGCTAGGGAATCTACATAGTCCAAGGGCCCACTAGTTAACGTAGGTAGTCCATGTGCCGCTAGTTAATCTACATAGTCCAAGGGCCTGCTAGTTAACATACATAGTTCAAATACCCGCTAGTTAACCTAGATCTTCCTAGTGCCCGCTAGTTAACCTACATAGTCCAAGGGCCCGCTAGTTAACCTACATAGTCCAAGGGCCCGCTAGTTAACCTACTTAGTCCAAGTGCCCACTAGTTAACCTACATAGTCCAAGTGCCCGCTGGGTAACCTAGACAGTTCAAGTGACCACTAGGTTACCTACATACTCCAAGTGCCTGGTCGTTAACCTACATAGTCCAAGTGCCCGCTAGGTAACCTATATAATGCAAATGCCCGCTAGGGACCCTAATAGTCCAAGTGCCGCTAGTTATCCTGGATAGTCCAAGTGCTCGCTAGTTAACCTAGATTGTCCAAGTGCCCGATAGGGAACCTACATAGTCCAAGTGCCCGCTAGTTAACATAGATAGTCCAAGTACCCGCTAGGTAACGTAGATAGTCCAAGTGCCCGCTAAGGAACGTACATAGTCCAAGTGCCCGCTAGGTAACCTAGATAGTCCAAGTGCCCGCTTGTTAACCTACATAGTCCAAGTGCCTGCTAGGTAACCTGGATAGTCCAAGGGCCCGCTAGGTAACCTACATTGTCCTAGTTCCCCCTAGTTAACATACATTCTCCAAGTGCCACACAGGGAACCTACATATTCCAAGTGTCCGCTAGGTAACCTACAAAGTCCAAGTACCCGCTAGTTAACCTAGATCATCCAAGTGTCCGCTAGTTAACCTACAGAGTCCAAGTGCCCGCTAGGGAACCTAGATAGTCCAAGTGCCCGTTCTGGAACCTACATAGTCCAAGTGCCTGCTAGGGAACCTACATAGTCCAAGTGCCGGCTCTGGAACATATATAGTCCAAGTGCCCGCTAGGGAATCTACATAGTCCAAGGGCCCACTAGTTAACGTAGGTAGTCCAAGTTCCGCTAGTTAATCTACATAGTCCAAGGGCCTGCTAGTTAACATACATAGTCCAAGTACCCGCTAGTTAACCTAGATCTTCCTAGTGCCCGCTAGTTAACCTACATAGTCCAATACCCGCTAGTTAACCTACATAGTCCAAGGGCCCGCTAGTTAACCTACATCGTCCAAGGGCCCGCTAGTTAACCTACTTAGTCCAAGTGGCTGGTCGTTAACCTACATAGTCCAAGTGCCCGCTAGGTAACCTATATAATACAAATGCCCGCTAGGGACCCTAATAATCCAAGTGTCCGCTAGTTATCCTGGATAGTCCAAGTGCTCGCTAGTTAACCTAGATTGTCTGAGTGCCCGATAGGGAACCTACATAGTCCAAGTGCCCGCTAGTTAACATAGATAGTCCAACTACCCGCTAGGTAACGTAGATAGTCCAAGTGCCCGCTAGGGAACGTACATAATCCAAGTGCCCGCTAGGTAACCTAGATAGTCCAAGTGCCCGCTAGTTAACCTAGATAGTCCAAGTGCCTGCTAGGTAACCTAGATAGTCCAAGGGCCCGCTAGGTAACCTACATTGTCCTAGTGCCCCCTAGTTA